>NW_025544776.1:6538964-6662903 GCF_000003525.1 Blastomyces dermatitidis ER-3 | reverse complement strand
CCCACCTCTTTCACTCTGTATCATCTCTATCATCATTATCAGATTAATCAGAGCTGTACAGACTGCAGAGTCAGCTATTCAATCTCATTCATGAATTCAAAGAGATGTATATGACATTATATGAGATTTTATTACAGAGTATTTAGCAGTATATACTATAAACACAGAGATCAAAATATGATAGAGATAGTAAGAGAGAAGTAGAGATAGTGAAAGTGATAGAAGAGACTGTAGAGTAGTAGAGATAATGATGATGATAGAGAGGCTAGAGAGTGAAAAAGGTGATAGAGAGAGGTGATAGAGGTGATAGAAATGGGAGAGGTGATAGAGATGGTAAGAGAGGGATAGAATGATAAGATGAGAGTAGAGATAGAGAGTGAAAGTGATAGAGAGTGCTGCGAGGCGGTAGAGGCAGTGGTGGTGGTAGAGGTGGTAGGGGAGGTAGAGGTGGTAAGGGGTGATAAGGGGTGGTAAGGGGGGGTCGGAGTGGAAGAAGTGTAGAGGTGGTAGAGGTGATAGGGATGGTAAGAGAGTGAGTGGTAAGATGGGGGTAGGGTAGAGATATGGAGTGGAAGTGATAGGGGGGGCTGTGGGGTGGTAGAGGCAGTGGTGGTAAAGGTGGTAGGGGTGGTAGGAGTGGTAGGAGTGGTAGAGGTGATAGAAGTGGTAAGAGTGAGTGGTAAGATGGATAGGGGTATGAAGTGGAAGTAATAGGGGGTGCTACGGGGGCGTTAGAGGAAGTAATAGGGGGTGCTACGGGGCGTTAGAGGCGGTGGTGATGATAGGGGGTAGATAGAGTGGTGCAATTGGCAGGCGCCACTACGTATCCATGGATTTTTGATGGGGTGCACGTGACGTCACGTGAGGTCACGTTACAGCGTTTTTTGCACGGAAAAGTTTTATCTCAGCGGGCTCAGACCTCTGGCTCGGTTTGAACAGGTTGCAGACTAATCCGGCATGACACTAACCTACTTTTGATACAAGTCATGTGCTCAGAGCAATCCTCGCCAGAGGGTCTGAGAAGAAACAGTTTCATCTTCAATGGAGATTTCCAAGATTTACAAGGATTTTTCAGATTCTTTAACTTTGACTTTCTATTACTATATACTCACATATCTTTGAGATTTGAAAATCACCTTAGCTTATAGCTAAAGAGAAGAAGAATAGAAATATTTCTTTAATATTTCAAAAAAATCTATATTTAAGATAGATATATACTCTTGAAAATGATCATATTTTTTGATCTCAGAATTTCTAAGAGCTTTTTTTTGTATGAGAAATTGAATTAAAATTCCTGTGTTCAAAAACACACTGATCAACTTTGAGGTGATACTTCTATTCTAAGAACTTAAGATATGAATATAAAAATCAGATACATTATGAGAACATTGTTATTCTAAGATTTCAAGGTGATACAGAAATGATGAATCTATGAAGTTGAGTTGAAATTCTCTTTCATACTCAGGGTACTGAGCAAATCCTTCCTGTATTGTTAATAATCAGGAACTGTTTCTTCTCAGACACTTCGCAAGATATCATCACTCACATGACCTGATTTTACTATTTGGGTTAGCTTATTGCTTATTTGAGATTAGCTCATGACATAATCATCAATCCAGTGTTAAAACAGCAATAAATATCTGGAGAAGCGTCTGAGCTTGCTGAGATAAGAAAAGTTGGTTTTTCTTTAATATATAGAGAGATAAAACCTCTAAGTTATAGCTAATAATTGAGATCAGATCATTTTAGGCCTCACTTCACCAGTGGCCTCAACTTAGAGGTTGATAGTTTTAATGCCCCCGCAAACCTAGATGGGAGATATCTCAGTCTTCTCCTAGTTCGTCCAGGCTGGTGTGTTTTATCAGGACAGATTCGAGAAATCACAGCATCTCAACTAGCAGCAGGCAGGGTGGATTTGGAAGTTCACTAGCTCAGAATCATTTGGCCAACCTACCAAGCTTCATGCACATTTTGACGTTTTGACTCCAATTATTCGTGATGAAGCAGATGCTTGGACATCGGGAACCCTTCACGGTGGTGCCTCGACACCCCCATATGACTGGGGTTGGTTTAGAGGCTTGACCGAATAACACACTGACCAGTTAAATAGGTGCTTAGGTTCGGTAACTTCTCTGCTGTTATTTCGGCTTCTACTCATATTCTAGCGTGTACAAGAGCCTCAAACCCAACCGTGAAAAATATTCGGGGTTAGTTAAAGTCAGCTATCAGGAGGTACGAGGAGCCTGCAAGACCCTTTTTAAATAAGAACTTGGATACGTCTGTAGGCATGCTTGAGTGTCGGAATATTTGAGCTCTGGTATTGGTATCTCTGATTTGAGTTCGGATTTCTAGCGTATGAAAGCCATTTGTTCCACACCTATCCAACACCGCAATTGTGTGTCACGCAGCTGAGCTGATGTATATATCCACCCATGACACAATCAATTCAGCTTATATTGCCCGATGATTATTGTTGTTCCTCTGTGCCCGCCAATTCCCTCTTACATCAATTTAAAATGTATAGTAATATCAACACCATTCACCTTATTCGGAATCCCGCACAAGTCCAGCCAACCCTAGTCCACTTTCATCCCGCTTGCCCTGTCACCAACTTGACTATTTATTCGAAGTGGGATTTGATTTTTGAATCAAGAATCTCGTCAAGCACCTGAAACGGTTGGGTCCACCATTTGCCAAACAGAACCGTTTCTCGTCCAGCTCAATTACCCCAACTCCCGCAACACGCGATCAACGTCTTGTCTGGCCTTCTGAAGCTCCTTATGCAAGCCTCCGCTGTGTGTATTCAGCTGCTTTAGCGTGCCATCATTATGAAGCTCGACGAGGTCTTTTGCTCGGCGCAGGTCTTCTGAGAGAGCGGTTGGGTGTGAATCACTTGTTTTCGGGGAAGGGACCTGTCCAGCGTGCGGCTGATTCTGTTCCTGCTGATGCTGCTCTTGGTTCGCGATAGTAGCGTAGACATTCACGAGGGCGAGTGCTTCGGCATGGCCCTGTTAATAAGATGAATAGAGGGAAGCGTCAGTAGGGATGGAAGTGTGAGTCAAAAGGGATCAGGCTAGTGGTGGACCGGGTTAAAATTACGCAGACTCTCAGAGATGTCAGATCCGACAAGACCTCGGCGACCTTCATAAGGGATTATAGGTAACTATTTGTATTCCCCGCCCTCCTTTAATTTGTATCGACATCCGCCAGTATTTGTCTGGATGATGGATGTTCCACATCCCCAGCTGCGTGGTACGTACCACCGGCAGCTTCCACACCTACCAAGTCACATGACCTACACCCCATCGGCCTGCCGAAGTCACCCCCCCCCACGGCTGCCGGCCGAGACTGCGGGAGACCGAGCTGGTTTCGGCAGAATCACAGCCACAGATCGCGGAATAAAAGAGACACCATGACATCTCCTCCACAGCCTTTGTTGCCATTGTCACCCATTCCCCTCTCTATTTCTCGCAGAGGCAAAAAATTCAAAATAAATAATCCAATTACTATTTTGCAGGTCATCGCGCAAACCCTTGGAAAACAATGGCATCCATTCGAGCCAATTGCCGGAAGGTGATGTGCATCGGCCGAAACTATGCGTGTGTACACCCCAACATAACTAGAGAGGTTGTCAGCTGCAATTGCAACTACAATCGCAATCGTAACTTACCATTCAGCGCACCGTGTCGTATACCTGCTGCTAACGCGAAAGCATATAATCCAGAGACCACATAACTGAGCTCAACAACGTCCGCCCAAAGCAACCATTCTTCTTCCTCAAGCCACCCTCGTCCATCCTCCTCCCAAACTCCGGCCCCGTTTTGCGTCCCAAGGGCGTGAGCCTTCATTATGAAGTCGAGCTCGCATTGGTTATAGGCAAAACACTCCGTGACCATGACCCGGCAGACGAGCAGGGCGCTTTAGACGCCATATCAGGTGTGTCCAAGAACAACCTCAATTTGAGACGCAAGACATGCATCCTCTCTATCGACGGAGTACACCTCCACCGACCACCGCCGGCCTAGCCCACCGCGCAACACAGAGTTACTAACATACCCCGATTTAAAACAACAAAAACAGCCTACGCCCTCGCCATCGACCTCACAGCCCGCAACATCCAAGACGCCTCCAAAAAGGCCGGTCTCCCTTGGTCCATCGCAAAGGGCTTCGACACCTTCCTCCCCGTCTCCGCCCTAATCCCCAAATCCCGCATCCCAGACCCGCACAACGCTACCCTCCACCTCTCCGTCGACGGCGAGCTGCGCCAGCGTGATAACACGAACTTGATGCTCTATCGCATCCCCCGCCAGCTGGCGGATATCTCGCGCGTCATGACCCTGGAGCCGGGTGATTTGGTGCTGACGGGCACACCCAAGGGGGTAGGCGAGGTGAGGGATGGGCAGGTTATGACGGCGGGGATTGAGGTAGGGGGGAAGGAGGTTGGGGAGGGGAGGATTGAGGTTGTGGTTAAGGATAGGGTGGATGGGAGGTTTGAGTTTGGAGGGTTTTGATTTTTAGGGGGGTTGATGGTATATGTTCGGAAGTAAGCTTCTTTTTTCCGACAATTTTTTTCATCGATGTTTAGATTTTATGTCTTCTTTGTATTGGGGTTTTGTGTTTTATAGAAATGGCTATCATTGCGAGATAGATACTGGTACGTACTGTACATACACCCTCATGAGAACAGTTTGCTATTACCCACCCCTTTCCCCCCCGTCACTCATCTCTCCAATTTCGCCCTATCACTCCTCTGCATGCCAGCTCTTAAAGACGTATATTTATAAATCATACCGAAAATATCAAGTCAACCCATTCTGCACAACAAACCACCCTTCTCCCTCCTCGTCAACCGGCCAAATAACAGGAATAGCCCTCCTCTTCCTCATTTTCATATTTTTGCTCTTCTTCTCCTCAACAGCCGCATTCCCACAAACCCCCACGTGCTTTTCACCCCCGGCCTTGTCAAGACATCTATCCCTATCCCTCTTCCTCCTTTTCCCTTTCCCCTCCCCTCTGCCTTCCCCTCTCAGATCGCCCACGAACCGCCTAACAACCTCCCACCTCTGACCCCACGTCTCCAACTCCTCCCCCAACGCCCGCTTAACCTCCTCTTCATCCACCCCTCGCCAAAACGCCAGCACAACCCGCTTCGCCTCAATCCGCGGACTTCGCGATAGCACCGCCTCCCCACGTTCCAAATACGACTCGAGAGATTCACCAGGCCCCTGGCGTAGAATTGGGACTCCGTTATCTTGTTCTTCTGCTTCTGCATTTTCGTACTCCAATTCACCCGGGGGCTGAGTTACGAGGGAGCAAGCTGCTCGTGGAGGGGAGGTTGGGAACCCCGTGGCGGAGGCGGCGGTGGTGGCGATGGTTTGACCTGGATGCAATGAGGGGGGGGCCGGTGACGTGGAGTCTGGGACGAGGATGGCGGAGTAGCCGTTGTGTGGCGGTGCTTGTGGTGGTGGCAGGGAGCTGCGGGTTAGCGTTGAGCTGGGGAGGTGAGTCATTGTGGGCGTGCCGGAGATTGTGGAAGGGACCTCATGTTTTGGGCGCTGTTGGCTGGGCAGGAGATGAGGGATGGGTGGTAGGGAGGAGGAGCGGAAGGGTTCGTTGTCGTCGCTGAGGTCTGGATTGGAATAGGGGACTGCGACGGGTATGGTGTCTGAGGATGCATCTGTTAGTTGAGATGGAATGGATTAATGGATGAAATATGAAAAGGGGACAGGTGGAAACAAGAAGTGAACTCACTCAATTCCTTTTCCCTCTCCCTCTCCCTCTCCCTCTCCCTCTCCCTCTCCCTCTCCCTTTCAATCCATTCCGCCCTCTCCCTCCTCATCTCCTCCACAAGCCCTTTCAGCCCCCTCACCCCCTCCAAAACATCCCTTAACCCCCTCTCAAGCTCCCCTCTCCCCTCTTCCCTCCCCTCCCTTTCCCTTCTCAACTCCTCCTCCTCCCTCTCCCGCCTCTCCACAGCTTCCCTCTGCCTCTCTTCAACAAGTCCCTTCCACCCCTTCAACGTCTCAATCTCCCCTTTAACAACCCCGATCTCTTCCTTAACCACACCAACAACACCCCCCACCTCCCCCACCCTCCTGTCAAGCTCTGTCTTTAACTCTCCCGCCCTTGCGACTCCATCAGCAGAAGAGGATGCCAGGGCCGCTTCGAGCGCGTCGAGGCGGGAGACGAGGCTGTTGTGTTCGCGTCGGAGCTGGTGTGCCCAGAGGAGGGAGGTGGGAGAGAAAAAGGGGGCCGATGTTGTGCCTGTGCTGGGAATAGGGTTTGGATTGGGGTCCATTGTCTGGGTATCTTGCGATTTTTTTTTGTAGGATCATTGAAGAAGGGTGTTCGTGTACTACATGCATGTACTGTACACGTGTAGTATAGATGCTAGTCGGCGGCGTATATTTGGCTGTAACTTGTATAGCCGCGAAAGAAAACAAGAGAAGGGGAGTAATGATAACAATGAGAATGGGTATATGAGAGATTTCAAGAAGAGGAGCGCTCATCGACGGGTGAACAGTCCCCCCGTCCTAATCAGAGGGGGAAGAGAGGGGCAGGGCAATAAATTGACTTGATCTCAATGGGATGTTGGTTGGCTCAGCGTGGCTTTTGTTACTGCCTGTCCATCTTATCATGGGAAGCAAGCCTGAAGAGTCCTATGGACAGGTCCTCGGTTTTTTTCACCCTGGATGTTTCTTCACGAGGTATCCGGAGATATATATTTAAAGTATCCAGGACGCTGGGATACTTCTATGCGGCTGAAAACGATGGGCAAGAAGACGGATGATGTCAAGTTCTTTCCATCCCAGTTGCAGCTTCTATATCCCCCCTTATTTTTCCACTCGGAGAAAGAAGAAAAGAAAAAAATAAAATAAAATAAATCGACGCTTCTCACTGGTGCTCTTGGACAAGTCATAGGAGAGAAAAGAAACTCGCCTACTTTAATTGCATGTGTAAGTATAGTTATAGTTACCAATTTATTCTGCGGCATTGACTTGACTGTTCCTTCTGCCCCTTCTCTCCCCTTATCCCGTCATCATTTGTATCCTCTCGTCTGCACATTGTTTGTCCGGACGGGATCTGACAACTGAAGAGGATTAAAAAAGGAAAAAAAAAAGAGTGAAACATGGATTCTTCACATCATGGTAATGGCAGAGACCTACCACCACAACATGGACGCAGGATGAAAGGAAAACCGAAAAGTCAGCCTACCTCCTTGAAAAGGAAGAATGAACTAATATTTTGTGAGAAAATGCAAATTTTGATGTAGGAAAAAAACCTTAATACAGTACGGATTATGTAGCAGGGAGAACTTCGAAGTAAAAGATACGCGAAATAGAAGAAAATGGGAGACAGATAGCGAGGACGACGTACTAAGATGGTTTCAAACCAGTCGGTCACGCACGCACGCATAATCTTTTTAAGGAAAGGGAGTAGGAAATATAAAATAAATAGAAAACAGAGCATTAACTATAACATTGAAGGAAGAAAAGAACAAAAAGCGAAAGCAAATAATAATCTTTGAAAACCTCCCAGCTACGCGCACAAGGAAAATCCCTCTCCTCCCTCTCCTCCCCTCTTTTCTTCCTTTCCTTCTAAGCGTATTTATATAAGCCGTAAGAAAAAGAGAGAGGATGAGAAAAAACCATTCGCAAAAGGCAAGAGAAGTGAAAACCAAAAAGAAAACGAGCCGGCAAAATAGAAAAAGGAAAAACATTTCTCCTTTTTTGCCGTACGAGTTTTCCTTTTCCTTTCTGTCTCGTGTGCTTTGTGTTGCCTTTGCCTGCCCCATAATGCCAAAGCGCTCTAAGGAGAAGAAGGGATAATAAAAGAAAACATAAAATAAATATGCATTGCATCATCCATGCAGCCATGCCAGGTCATAGGAGGGGAAAATAGATAAATTGGAAAGCACAGCAACGGATAAAAAAAAAAAAAAAAAGAAAAAGAAAAAGAAAAACAGGACAACAAACGTAAAACGTCAACGTTAAACAAACAACCCAACGATAATACTGATACCACTTTTTATTTCGTTTTAGAAAGGAACGCTGACGGGAATGTGGAAGTGGTGATAAAGGACGGAGTTAGATGCAAAAGAAAAGAGAAAAGAAAAAGAAATTCTGCCCAATTGTTTATCCACTATAAACAAAACTGGGGGGTTCGTTGGAAAAAAAAAACCATTAATTCTGAAAGGAATTTTTCTCTTTTTTTGTAAATTCTGAAGGGGAAGGAAATGTCATGGGGAGAGAGAAAAAATTAAAAGGCACACGAATCCCCTCCCGCTCCGCTGGGAGATTTGGGGACATCACAGCGGACACGGCGGGATTCGGGAGTTAATCATTTTCTTCGTTTAGATGAGGTCTGTAATTACATTAGTTAGCAAACGAATTCGATTTAAAGGGGGGTGGAAATCTATTAGGAGAGGAATATTCAAAGAAAGGAGAAAGGAAACATACCAGCAACGTTCATGGGCATCTCTTCGATCTGGGTGCTGTAAAACTGCTCGATCTCTCTCATCATGCGGACATCATCAGCAGTGACGAAGTTGATGGCAACACCCTTCCGGCCGAAACGACCACCACGACCAATACGATGGATGTAGTTCTCGCGGTTGGCAGGGAGATCGTAGTTGATGACCAGCGAGACTTGCTGGACATCGATACCACGGGCGAGCAGGTCAGTGGCGATGAGGACACGGGAAGAGCCAGAGCGGAATTCCTTCATGATAATATCACGCTGCTGTTGCTCCATGTCACCGTGCATGGCGGAGACAGTGAAGTCACGGGCGGTGAGTTTGTCAGTGAGCCAGTCGACCTTTCTCCTGGTGTTGCAGAAGATGACGGCCTGGGTGATTGTGACAGTCTCGTAGAGATCGGACAGGGTGTCCAGCTTCCATTCCTCCTTTTCCACGGCAATGTAGAACTGCTTGATACCTTCAAGGGTGAGTTCTGCTTTCTTAACCAAGATGCGGACGGGGTCACGCATGAATTTGGTGGTGACTTCCAGCACATCCTGGGGCATGGTAGCGGAAAGCAAGACAACCTGGGTAGACTGGGGAAGGAGTTGGAAGATATCATAGATTTGCTCGGTGAAACCGTGCTGGAAAGAAAGGCGACGTTAGAATACGAGGACCGTCCCAAAAACTCCAAACCATCCGCGGGAATATTAGATGGTGTTGCACTATAAAGGAAAAACTTACAGAAAGCATCTCGTCAGCCTCGTCAAGAACGAACATCTTCAAGTGATCGGTCTTGAGGACACGGCGCTCGATCATGTCGTGGACACGGCCGGGGGTGCCAACAACGACCTGGGGCCCTTCCTGAAGAGCTTTCATATCCTCGCGCACGCTAATGCCACCGATACAAGCGTGGCACTCGATGCTCATGAAGTCACCGATGGCAACAACGACTTTCTGGATCTGCTGGGCAAGCTCACGGGTAGGAGCAAGAATCAGAGCCTGGCAAGCCTTGAGGTTGGTGTCGACTTTCTGCAGAGCAGAGATGGAGAAGGTGGCAGTTTTGCCAGTTCCGGATTGAGCCTGGGCAATAACATCGGAGCCTGTATATTTGTGTTATTAGCATCATCCATTTTATTTTCTTCTCTTTCTTGTTTCTACACATCATTTTGATATAGAGGAACCTTCCACACCCCCCCCCCCCAAAAAACCCCCCCCAAATGGAAAAAAAGAGAAAAAAAAAAAAAAAAGTTGTAACGCACCCTTGATGACGGGCATGATAGCGCGCTGCTGGATAGCAGAGGGGCGCTCGAAACCGTAGGCATAGACACCTCGGAGCAGCTCAGCGCGGAGGTTCATAGCATCGAAGGAATCGGTAACCTCATCATAGTTGGATTCGATTTGTCCTGTTTTCGGGAGCAAGGTTGTCAACGTTTTATTCTTCCGAAATTTAACCGGGTTTTGATGCTATCTGGTTGTTGGACACAGCATGGCCGCCACTGAAAAAGGCGAAATAGCAGAGCAGGAGGACCAAAAACAGCACAAAAAAACTCTTTGCAGCCGAAGAAAAAAAAAAAAAAAACAAAAAAAAACAAGGGAACCATACCTACTGGGATCTCCTCGAGACCCTTATCGGTGGAAGCCATGATTGCGAGTTGAGGGTTCTGAGATCACAGACCGAAGCTGTGATCGTGGTGGTGTAGAGGGGAAGAAAAAAAAAAAGGCGCTGGGTGGGAGAAAAAAAAGGCCTAGCAATCCTTGCTGGAACCTGCCCTGGGAAAAGAAGAAGACTTTTCGTGTTGAAAGAATAAAGCGAAGAAAAACTAGAACCTATACTCTCCAAAGACGAGAGTAGAATAGGATCTAGGAGTTGACAACTCTGTGGGGGGTGATTATGGATGGGATATGTGTGGTTGGAGTGAGTGTTGTGGAGTGAAGAAGAAGAAGAAGAAGAAGAAGAAGAGAAGAGGAGGAGAAGCAGAGAGAAAGAAGGGAAAAAAAAAAAAAAATTAAAAAAATTAGGTTTGGTTTGGTTTGACTTTTCGGGCTTGGGCTGATTCTTCTCATCCCATCAACTTTCTTTTTTCTTTCTTTTTTTTGTTGCAAATTTTCAGGCCTAGCGCGGAGATGGGAAAAAAAATTATAAAATAAAATAAAATAAAGTAAGTATAACTAATAAATAAATAGATAAATAAAAATAAAATAAAAATACATAAATGAATGATAATATAAGAAGAAGAATAGGAACAAGACTTTCTTTGCCCCTCTTGTTTAAAATAGTAGTAGTATGTTACTCTGCTTCTATCTTATTATTATTATTTAATGCTACTTTTACTGGTAACTATGCAACTCTCTCTATTCCTGCTTAATTCCTTTCACTGACAATCTACAGACTTTTTCTTTTTTTCTTCCTTTTCCTCCCTTTTTTTTCTATTTTCCTCCCTCCATTGACAGGTTTCCAAGGGCTAAAATAAAACAGCTTTCCCCCGCCAAGCAATTACCGCTTTCGGCTGGAATTGGGGTTTAGGGCTTGGTTCAAGGTTCTTTGTCCAAAGTTCAAGATATCAAACACCCAACAACCAGATACCAGATATCAGATCCCAGATATCAGATCCATATCAGGTCCCAAGACAGCTGCATTTCGAGGCTGCGATTTGCAGTCCCACAGCGATCATGCATGTCACAGATCGTACGGTTCGCCGTTCAATGCCATTTGGCGACATGCCCGTGGACCTAGATAGCGATGTTGATGTCATACCATCGCATCCGCTGGGAATCAAGCCGTCAGGTAATGCATTGACAGCGACCCACAACATCCGTCATGCAATCGGCTCCCTGGCTGTGCTGTCGGACGAACTGATCATTCTGCTGCTGGAATGTCTGGACAGCACTTCTTTGTTGCGCCTGGGTGCGACGTGCAAGGCGCTGTATGCTTTCACACGGGCTGAGGAGCTGTGGAAGGCCCTGTTCATCGCGTAAGGAAACTTTTTTTTCTTTTTTCTTTCGTTAATTGCGTTACTTCTTCTTTTAACTCTGGTTTTTGCTTTCTATGTTTTTGTTGCGTGATGTGATGTTCTTTTGTGTTTGTGTTTGTGTGTTGGTTCTAGGTTGATCAAGGCCACACATCATTATTATATTATCTCCTGTATGGGGATAAGGGGGGCCTTGAACTTTGCATATACGGCTGAAGCGCGATATTAGAGGGATTGAGGGGTAGATGGAATTGTCAAATACATGCGCATGCGCATATATCAAGATGTACTATATCTGCATGTATACATTCTACATATCCAACTTTTATCACAGTGATAGCTAGACACCATACGTACCATATCATCTATATACTAACCCCTTCCATCGCAGGAACCCTCCCAAAAATTTCACATGGCGCGGCACCTGGCACGCAACATATCTCAACCTCCCCACCGCCAAAATCGCCTCGCCAGACTGCTCACATCTCTACTCCGACGTCCTCCACAGACCCTTTTACTGCGCCCACGTTTCCCTCTCAGCCTACACATCAAACATCCCCGCCCGCAACCAAATCCCGCGCCTGACAAACCTCACGCTGGCCGAATTCCAAGAATCCTGGACAAACAGGCCCTTCATCCTCACCGAGCCCGTCAAATCCTGGCCCGCCTACAGGGACTGGTCGATAGAGTACCTTCTCAAACGATATGCGAACACGACCTTCCGCGCAGAAGCCGTCGACTGGCCATTGGAGACTTACGTGGAGTACATGAAAAATAACACAGATGAGAGCCCCCTGTACCTCTTCGATCGTAGCTTTATGGAGAAGATGGGTTTACCTACAGCCAGCACGACCACCACGACCACCACGACCACCACCAACGGAACCAACGGAACCAACGGAAGAACCACCACCCACTCCCAACCCGAATCCCAACCCCCCGAACCCGCCTATACCCCCCCACCCCCTTTTTCCGAAGACCTCTTCTCCGCCCTCGGCCCCGACCGCCCCGATCACCGCTGGCTAATCATCGGCCCGCCCCGCAGCGGCAGCACCTTCCACAAAGACCCCAACGCCACCAGCGCCTGGAACGCCGTCCTGCGCGGCTCGAAGTACTGGATCATGTTCCCTAGCCACGCCGCTGGCACCAGTAGCAACAATTCAGGAGCAGGTGCGGGTTCGGGGGGTGCACTGCTACCATCGCCGCCCGGCGTCTACGTCTCCGCCGATCACAGCGAGGTTACGTCGCCGCTTAGCATTGCGGAGTGGTTTGTGGGGTTCCATGGGGCGGCGCGGCGGATGCAGGGGTGTGTGGAGGGGGTGTGTGCGGCGGGCGAGGTGTTGCATGTGCCGTCCGGGTGGTGGCATTTGGTTGTTAATCTGGAGGAAGAAGAAGAAGAAGAAGCGGGCGCTGCTGTGATAGCCATAACGCAAAACTTCGTCCCGCGGGGACATCTTGTGGAGGTTCTTCGGTTCCTGAGCGGGAAGAAGGAGCAGGTTTCTGGGTTTAGGCGTGGCGTTGAGGATCCGTTTGGGTTGTTTGTGGAGAGGTTGAGGGGCGTTGAGCCTGGACTGGTTGAGGAGGCGTTGAGGGAGATGGAGAGGGAGGCGGAAGGGAGGAAGAGGAAGTGGGATGAGATTGTGAATGGGTCTGTGGATGGGGAGAGCGAGGCGGGTGAGGGTGGAGGTGGGTTTAGTTTTGGGTTTGGGGATGATGGGAGTGATATTGAGGTTCCGTGATTTTGGGGGTCGTACATATTATAGACCGGGTTATTATTTTGCATTGGCAGCTTAGATCAAACGAATGGGCATCATTTAAGGGAGGTGGGGAGGAGGGGTACGGATATAATTAGAATTGTATTATACAAAATTCGTTTAAACCCGTATAAATGCCTTGATTGACAACCCTTAATAACAGGGATTACTGGGACTTGTGATATAACTTCCATAATAAGCAGCAAATAAGCAGCAAGTGAAGACCGACGATATACTATTAAAGCCCGTGCTTGATGTAATGATGAAGCCCTTACACACAGGCCACTCAGGAAGGTGTAGACAGGAACAGATACACATGTATATATCTACATATATACATCCTCCACGTAACGCATGTGCATTGACCGAGCCAAAAAAAAAAAAAAAAAAAAAAAAAAAAAAAACCCAAAGAGAGGGGGGAGGGATATGAATCCAGCAATAGGCAACGATCAATGACAAGATGCAGGCTTAGTCGCCTCGCCTCCAAAAGTTATGTATCCCAAAAACGCCCCGACAGCCACCGCCAGCATAATCCAGCCGTTGTATGTCATGAAAAGAAGCCTGCGTATTAAAAAAACAGACACATCAATCCTTTTGCCCTAAATCCACGCTCATCCCCTGCTGGAAAGGGGGCTCGACAAAAATTGGAGAACAGAATGTAATAAAGAACTCACATAATCATAAAACTATAAAAGACCTGCACAGCGTAGAGGGCCCCAAGAACCAGCTTGCCCCTCCGCCTCCTATCGGTCCGTGCTGTGAAGACTAGTGAGCCAGCTGGTTCACCGTTATTGGTGGCGTTGGAAAGGAGGGGGGCAGTGGAAGTGGGTAGCACGTTGTCATTGTCATTATTGTCATGGATGGCATCCGGCGTCTCGTCATCTTCATTGTTTCAGAAAGATATATGGAGTCTCCAGGGGACGGGAATTTTGGTAGTTTTGTGAGTTGGGAAAACAGATATCTCTTAACGGATTCTGTCTTCCGCCATAGGGGAAGGTCCGCAGAGGAATGAAATGTATGTATCCGTTTCGCAGATACGTCAAAGGAAAAGTTAGGGGATTAAAAAACAAAGGTAAAACTAATAACATACCAAATGTGTATCCTCCGGCAGGAGGTATCGTCCCATCTTTCAACGCCAGTGCATGTCTTGCTTCATAACGGCGCGCCAACGCGCGAACACCCTCGTAGCCAGCGGTCAGAAGCGCAATGGCGACCAGTGAGAAGAGAAGAGACAAGGGTCCTGTTATGCGCCATTGTTTGAAAATTATACAAAGGTTGTGTGAGGAGAAGGTGAAGTGCATCTAGATCATGTTTTTGAGTTAAACAAGATGTTATAAATGGCATTTGAGTAGCATTTCCCCAGCAGTGAAAGCCACGTACGTTCATGCTACATTGGTCGCCCATATCCATATCCCCATGTCCATGGTCCATCCCGGCTTGATGCATTGAGTGGTCCATTTTTCCGGTAATCCGTGGTATGTATACTTTTTGTTGGTTGGTGCCTGGGGAGCGGGGAGAGGCGTTGGCCGGAAGTAGAGTATGCCTCGCTCGTAGACGGATGAACAGATCACATTCAAAGCGGGAACACTATCGTTTTATAACTCCTAGGCCCGGCATCTAGTATTCCTTGAGATAATTTAATGACGCCCGAAGAGAGACAGATGTGGGACAGACAGCTGTACAAAACCCATTATTCATCCTGCTTTTGTTGGAATGTTGTTGAGTCAGGGTGCAAACACGGCAAACAGTCGCTCCAACATCATGTGATTTATGCTGGGTAGAGAACTAGACTAATCTCTATTGGGGCTAGTGCACAAACGGGCTGCTCGCGACCTTACAGTAGATCATTGTCCAAATCGGGAAAGGGTCTCGGCTTCAACTTGGCCAAAGAAACGCGGCTCACTCGACTGACTCGCACTCCATCCACTCACTACTTTCTTTTGACACCCTTGACGCTATAAGGCACCCCTTTGCGAGCCCAACCCGTGGATTATCTATTAAAATTTACCATCCTCAGCTCGTCTGCACGTTTCCGACCGCTCATGACCGAAAATATCCCGCCCGCAACCGCTGCTGGCGGGAAGTCCATCCCAGCAGGTTCTGGGCCGGAACAAATACAGAATCGCGGGATCCCATATTACGAGAAGCTGAGACGCGAACTGAGAGAGACAATACAAAAAAAGCGGCTAATGGATAAGAATATGGTATGTAACCGGCACCTAACTTACTAACCACTCCTTTGCCTGCTACCTCTGATTCCCCTTACACTCCGCTTTCCCGTTAGGTAAACGACGGGTATTAACATTTTACAAGGGAAATAAGAAACTTGCTGACATCTACCTGATACTTTAAGGCTGCTCTAGAAGAATCCATATACCGCTTCGAGCAATCGTACCTCGAAGAAACCGGTGCCGGAAACATAATTAAAGGCTTCGACAATTACATAAAGGGCTCCTCTGGCGTATCTGGGTTAGGATTGGGGGGCAGTCTTGGATCGATGACTGGTTGTAGCGGCACAGGCGGCCCAGCCACGCGCAGAAAAACAGCGGTGCAAGATAGTGACCGGGTGTTCTCGAGGAGTTCGGCGAGTTTTATGCGGGTAAGTTATGATATCCCGTTGTGTCTACTACTACTAACAACTCCTTCATTACCCCCTCCCGATTTTTTTCGCTACATTTCCCCCAGACTAACCAAGATATGCATAAAAATAAATGACATACTAGGACTCCCCCGCCCCCTCCAGCGCAAACACAACCCCATCCCACGCCCCAACACCCACCTCCGCCTCCATGCCGGGCTTCAACAGAGATAACAGCAATACCAGCACTGTGAATAACAACAACAACAACAACAACAACAACAATAGCAACATGTCGGCTGCCAGCAGCGTGAAGGCGAGCACGAATAAGAAGAAGAAGGCATCCGCGGCTGCGAATACGAATACTAACGCAAAGGCCAGCGGCGGCAGCGCCAACGCCAACAATACAAGTACGGATGCGAATGCTGATGCGGGCTCGGGTGGGAGGGGAAGGGAAAGGGATGGCGACGATGATGCTGAGTCGGGGGGTAATAAGCAGCCGGTGAAGAGGCTGAAGATTACGTATGGGAGGGAGTGAAGGGGTTGATGCAGTACATTTTAGAGCATTCTCCCTACTTCCTATTTCGTGTCGTTGGTTCGTTCCGGGCTTCGTTATTGTCGGGAGTTTAATTTTCAGGGATGCCACTGGGACTGGCTTTGCGTGGGCTGGGCTGCGGGCTGGGCTGCGGGCTGGGCTGCGGGCTGGGCTGCGGGCTGGGCTGCGGGCTGGGCTGCGGGAGCAGGGGCGTTGGGATCATATATGTATGTGCCTTTTCCTGCAGGCTTCTTTTTATGGGCAATTTTGGGCGAACTGGTTAACTAGACTAGCGGGGCGGCGGGACAAAATATTTAAGCGAAGGGAGGTATTTAATTGCGAAAGAAAGAATTTTCAAATCATCAAAGACGAAGGATCGATATTGCTTGATAGTAATAATACACGGGACTATTGGCATGCCTCCTAAAATGCCTTGAATGAAACTCTACACAATCATCGCGCCTGGCATTCTCCCGCCAACTCCTTCGCGTTCCGTTCGGAATCGCGGTTGTCCGGCGGTACCACCGCCTGCCGCATTTTGATATGACAGAAATGATACCGATCTATCTTCTCCATTTTTCACTCTCGTTTGTCTCATTCCCTCATGGCGCAATGACCATATATAGATACCTAGGTGACTCAATTGCCCTGCCTATTCCCCTCGAGTTTCCTTCTGCGCGTGTGCGGCTGTGCGTGTCTGCTTCAGCAGCTGATTTTTCAAGTACACCTATATCGGGGGTTGTCTCTCTACCACGCAAGCGTACGCTTCTGTTCCAATAAGACAGCAGCACATTCATTAGGTATATTTCCTTCAAGTCAAGGGCCTGCAACTATTTTGTGCATAGAGGTGCCAAGTAAAGAGACAGGAGCCGCAAATGGAACATCAAACATCAAACATAAAAAAAAGCAAGACAAGAAGAAGGACCCGGAAACCCCAATAAGCTACAATCCAAGTCCCATTTCATCCTATTCATGAAAGCCAGTCGTACAATTAATTATCAAATGGACGGTTCACAACTACCAGGACCGCAATTAAGCATAACTTATCATTACCGCTGCTCTAGCCACCCCAGCAACCACAGCTTGCCCGCCCTCCCTTACAATTGCAACCGATACGTCGCAACCTCAAACGCCCTCAACTCAATATCCACCTCCGCCGCACCAGTCTTCTGCACCACTGCCAACTGCTCCAAATCGTCCTCGAGCACATTACACTTCCACACCTTCTTAACAGGCAACTTGGTCGTGATGGAGCCGCGGCTCTTCCCGCCGAGTGACTCATAGATGCGCAGGATAATGCTGCGCCCGGGACGCGGCTTGAAGTCGCCGCGGGAGACATCTTCGTCATCCTCGCCACGCTTGATGGTGTCGAGGATTAGAGACGAAGAGCCCTTGAGAGAAAAGGCATCGAAAAGCTGGGAGGCCTCTGTGCCAGATGCTGGTTGAACGACTAATGGATTGTTGAAATTGTATCCTGCACGGACGGTACGGGCGTCCAACGGTCCTTTGTGCGGCATGATTGCGTAACGTATATGGTGTCGGCCCATGTCCGCGTTGGCATCGGGAGCTTTAGGGGCACGGAGCAGAGACAGGCGCATCAAGTTGCCGCATGTCGCGAATCCGTACTTGGAGTCATTGAGGATTGAGACACCGTAGCCCGCCTCAGACAGATCAGCCCATTTGTGGCAGCACACTTCAAACTTGGCCATGTCCCAACTAGAGGAGGACTCCCATTAGTAACTGGATGGACTGCTACTTCTGGAGAAGGGGCAAACACATACCTGGTGTTATAGTGTGTTGGTCTTCTGGTTATTCCATATTGTGATTCATACGACGCTTCAGTGTTCACGATATCAACGGGAAATTCGACTTTCAGGAACTTCATGGTTTCTTGCCATTCGACTTCACTGGTCATCTCGACGAGAGGAGTCGAATCGCCAGTAGTGGCGGTCAGGCTAATTGTTGATTTCACCCAACTCTTGTCGCTAATTTTAGTTTCTGTTACAACACTAACACGATGAGGACTGTTCTCCGCGATTTTCGTTGTCTCAGACTTTAGTTCCTTCCGGGATTCGAGATGATAGACTTCAACATCCCAAGCTTGCCAGTAAAGAGGTTTGTCGTCGAAGATCACGAGTTGGTTAGCCTTCCCGCCCTTTGCGATAACCTCTCTTTTCTCCTCTAAATCAACGAGAGAGGTAATTACCCCATTAGACACCTCCAGGGACAATTTGGAGTTCGAGAGCCTGAAGACTCCTGGTTTCACCTCCTTCAGGGAAACAGATGGTGACCGGACCGACCCAAGGGGCTGAATAGCAATTACCCCCATACCGCCTTTAGCGAGTGCATACTGCGGTTTTCCCGAGGCAGTGCTCGTATCGTCAACTCGTACAATCTCTGAACGAGGCCAAGGAAGGCTGTTGATGGCCACAAGTCCACGGTCCGCTCTGCTTTCTTGAGAGCTGAACCCAAGAACCTTCAACGCCTCTTTTCTTAACCTTGAACCCGTTGCAAATACCTTTGCATACTCTTTATCAGAGTCATCGTAACACATCTCAATCGAGCTTCCGGGAAGACAGTCGTGGAACTGGCAGAGCAGAACGCTCTCCCACATATCGTCAATGTCTTTCTTGGGGTATTTATAGTTGGGGTCTTTGAGGGTAGCTAGGGTGGCAAGCAACTCTACGTCACGCAGAACAAACTCCGATTTGCGATTGTACAATTTATTCTTGGCCTGAGTCGTGTATGTTCCTCGGTGGAGCTCGAAGTAGAGCTCTCCGTACCAAGTGACAAACTCCGTTCCATTGGCAGCCTTTTCCTCAAGTTTTGCAAAGAAATCATCAACGGTGGAACCCATTGTAACACGGGGAAGCAGTTCGCCCTTATCACTCATACCTCGGAGTCTCCGCAGCTTCTCGAGATGTTCAAAAGTCGGTCCTCCGCCGCCATCACCCTTGCCAAACACAAGAAGAGAGGTGTTATCTTGATCCATCGATTTGTGCTGGGTGACACTTCGACGGACGTCTCCAAAGTGGGCACTGGCCGTGTACGTCTCTGCTGGAGTCATATGGCAAAGAACTTGGCTGCCATCCAAGGCAACCCAGTTGAAAGTCGTATGGGGGAAATTGTTGATGTTGTTCCAGCTAAGTTTTTGAGTGAAGAAGCGACTCATCCCAGCCAACCGACATAGTTGAGGAATCTGGGATGAGTATCCAAAGGTATCTGGCAGCCAAAAGGTGGTGCAGCGTTCGCCAAAATGGCTTTCAAAATATCGCTGGCCATAGACGAACTGGCGGACCAAGGACTCTCCGCTTGGCATGTTGGTATCATGCTCTACCCAGCTTCCACCAATGGGGATGAAGCTCCCCTTCTTCACACATGACTTGACACGGTCAAAGGCATAGGGATAGTCCTGCTCTAGCCATTTGAACTGCTGGGCCTGAGAACAGACAAAACGCAATTCGGGGTAGCGTTCCATCAAATCGCACTGGGTAGACCAGGACCTGGCCACTTTACGTCTTGTCTCCGCCCAGGGCCACAACCAACAAGAATCTATATGGCAATGGCCAATACCATAAACAATTGGCTGTTTATCAGTTTTATAGACGGCGTCAGAATCCACCAAGTTGCCCAGGTATTGCTGTGCAATTTGGCGGCCCTTAATAATCGATTCCTGGCTGCCATTGCCTTCGATAAAGGCATCCATTATGGCATTTGCAACTTGCTGGGCCTCGTGGGAGTGCCATGAATCCGAAGGGAATTCCCGTGCGGCGTCTTGAAAACTTCAAATCAGTAACAATTTCCTTCGCGGATTTGTAAATAAGTGCTATGTATGCATACCCCCAATCATCCAGAAATCATAGTAGAGCGCCCTAGCTTGTAAGTTTACAGCTGTAATCCTCGCCACATTAAGTCGATAATATTTGTTTGGGTTGGGAGGTTGGATGGAGTCGCCGCCGGGGGCATTGCCAAACATTCCATTGCAGGCCATTTCAATATAGAAGATGTGCTCTTTTCCATCCCTGAAGCTGTCGGGCAAAATCCATTCAATTCTCTCACCACCACCTGTCAGGCCCTGCAATGGTTTCCCGTCTTCCGTCCAAACCATCCCCTCATTGTTTGCATCCCAGTGGAACTCAAGTCGCTCCTTTTTGCGCATATCCTCCGGTACCGTGAGTTGGATCTTGAACCAATGAGTTGACCAGCTGGGGCCAAAGGACTCTCCTCTTCTAGTAGGCCTGAATTGGTTGGAGGTGGCATCCTTGAAGCTAGGTCTGGCTAGGTCTGGCACCGAGTAAACGGAGAGCTTGACATGCTGCTCATCGTCGTTTGTGGCTTCATAGTATTTCCTACAGACCAGAAATGAATATACAAAAAAAAATCATTAATTACTGCAAGTTAATGAACATAGGCACACATGTCGTCCAGGGATTAAAGGGATCTATCTATATATCTAAACAAAGGGAGAGGGGGGATTGGGAAGGATCGTACGTACGCTACTAGGTTGTGTCCCGAGTACTGGCCTCCATCAGTGAATTGACGGAGACGGTCTCTATAGATATTCCTAATTTGCTGGCCAACAGGACGATTGGCAAAAGTAGGATAGGAAGAAGTGGATGGAGCCTTGCTGTTTCCGCCCATGGTTGGTTGGTTTAGCTGGTCCGTAGAGTATCTGATGAGGTGGTTGGCTGGGGTTGGTCCAGAGGGTGGGTGGTCAGGGCCAATAAATAGGATAGAGGGTCTTTATAGGACGTGAGAGACAGTCCGCGCTGCTGATAGGATCTAGGTGGGCAGCATTGAGATATAAGAGGACGAATATAAGAATACCATCTGTAGGTTGTCGAGCAAATGAAGGACAAGCGGTTGAGGGGAAGCTTGGGATGGATGAGCGGCGGGCTAGATGCGGCTCTGCGGGGTAGGAGTGGAAGTTGGTTGGTTGGTGCAACTCTCTGGGAAGTTGGAACCAGCCAACAGTCAGTTCCCGCCTGGGATAATGTAACTATTATTTATTGATGGGCATTTGGTTTTTTTTAAAAAAAAGAAGAGCTGTACAGAGTATTGAAAGTGATATGACAAGTCTGAAGAAAATATAAGTAATTATTGTATGTATGTATATCTACTTGCTGTAAGTTCTTTGAATTATTATTATTGAAGTCTTCATTGAATCATATTAAAAACAGCATACTGATTAATATAAATAGCTAATCCACCTTCATATAACCAACTAGTTAGAACTAAATATAGTCACCGTACTGTATGTAGTTACTCTGTACTCATCATCGAATATTCCAATGCAGTGTCAGCAACTTTCTGACAATCGGGGGGCTGACATCGGCGAAACAATAATCCGCCCAGAAACAAAGGGGAAGCATCCAAACATCCAAAACCAAACCTCTTTCTTATTATCTCGAACATAACTGTCCTTTGAGGCTTTGGGTCATTGTGCTACCGCGGAGTGCTCTTGACAGAGTATCAAATGGATGCGGGGTCCAGCTTGCAGCTAGTTGTATTTAGAGAAAACACTCAAACAGTGATATATCCCCAAGTTCTCATTTTTGGGGCGGGCTGAGGACGATGTCGTGGTAACTACATATCATTGTTTCTATCTTTATTCCGTCATGCGTCAAACTTCTACGTCGAGCCCGCGCTATTCAGCCTTGCCAAACGATGTAAGGGAGACTGAACTTCAGGATCTCTCTTGGCAGGGCCGCTACATAGACGATGAAGATGGAGAAGAAGAGGATGTGCAGTCGACCGGAGAAAACTCGCTAGAGGGGGACACGATAGTTTCGGATGGAGGAGATCTCGCCGAAGATAAATTCGCCCCATTCCCAGACATGCATCGTGATTCGAACCCGGTTTTCACGTTCCGTGCATTACTCATTGGATGTCTCTGCGGGGCGTTGGTGAACGCTTCCAATATCTACCTAGGTCTCAAAGCAGGCTGGACCACCTCGGCCAACATTTTCGGCGTGAGTAACTAACCTATTCACCAGTTCTTGCAAGTACACAAGTACTCAATTCAAGCCAATATATCTAAAGGGCCCCGTATTTATATTATCTAGTCAATTGTGGGCTTTGCCGTCCTGAAATCATGGACAAAGTACACTGGCGAGCACAACTTCGGGCCCCATGAGAACAACATTGTCCAAACCGCTGCCACGGCGGCGGGGGGTCTGTCTAATGTCTTCGTATCTGCTATTCCCGCGCTGTATCAGCTAGGACTTCTTTCCGTCCCAGCTAAAGATTTTTTTCGAATTACGACACTGACCGCTGTTGGGGGCTACTTTGGCCTCCTGTCCGTTGCGCCATGTACGTGTTAACTAATCCAACTTCTATGACTCTCCTTATTTGGCAATTAAGTCTCGTGGGACTTATTGTTGTTATTATTTTTCTCTAGTACGAAACTTCTTCCTGGTCCAGGTGGCCCGGGAGCTTAATCTTATCTTTCCATCCTCATCCGCTACTGCTATCACTATTCGTAGCATGCATCAAGCCGCTAGCGGTGCATCTATGGCCCAGCAGAAACTTGCTGCTTTGCTCTACGCTTTTATATTCGCAGTGATTCTGCGTGTTGCATCCCAGTATGCCATCGGGGTTCTGTGGGTAAGATCTGACAGTTTTTCTTAGTTTATTCATTCTTTCTGCTTTTAGGAAAGGTCTCGGCTCACTCACGATATCCTTCTAGGATTGGCATCCATTTACTTGGCTAGTTAATAGCGGAATTCTTGTCGAGTGGGCCATGTCTATGGAAAGCTGGGGTTGGATTGTTGAATGGACGCCTGCATTCATCGGCTCTGGAATGCTCGTGGGAATCAATGTTGCTGCTTCTTTTACTGCCGGCTCAGTTCTCGCGTGGTAAGTTAGCATTTAAAGAACGTGGAATCTCCTCCAAAATTACGTTACTAACCGAGAAATAGGGGTATCATTGGCCCGTATTTAGTCGGCCATGGAATGGCTTTTGGAGAACCGGCGTCCACGGATGCGAAATGGTCCGGCTTGATGTCCTATGCGTCCTTGTCGAAGGACTTTGCAACAGCTTCTCACCCAAGCCCTCGATATTGGTTATTATGGCCAGGTGTGGTTACGATGGCTGCAGTGGCGCTTGCTGGTGCGTATGAAGGCCACACAGCGAACATGGTATCTACAGTATTGTCCGCTAATTAGGGATGTTTCCGTAGAACTTGCGTGTCAATGGCGTGTGTTTTGGATTATTGCTCGAGATTCCACCCGAGCAATGGCAGACATCCTTTCCAGGCTGCGAGGAGATCACCATCAGTATACCCTAATGATGGAAAAAGACGAGGACATTGGTCCTTCAAAAGATAGTGTCAAAGTATGGATGTGGCTACCAGGCCTAATTGCCATTATCGCCATTGCCTGTCCCGCCCTGAAGTACCAGTTTGGCATGAAGGTTACGGAGTCACTGTTGGCTCTTTTCCTGGCATTCATATTGTCCCTCATGGCAATCCAGGCAACTGGAGCAACTGGTGAGTTCAATGGGCTCCTTAATGACACGGAAAATTACTAGACAGAAGCCTAACATACATCTACAATAGACACCACGCCTCTTGGTATTCTTTCCAAAGTGTCTCAAGTTACCTTGAGCAGCACAACGCGGGATCAAACCATACAGAACTCACAACGCCTGAATCTCTTAGGTGGTGCTCTAACAAATATTGGCGGGAGCCAAGCTTGCGGTATGTTCAGACATAACATGCCCGTCTATTTCTTTTGTAAATGTTCAACCACTGAACAATTCCTACAGATCTCATGGGCGACTTCCGAGTCGGATACCTCCTAGGCACATCGCCCAAACTCCAGTACGCAACACAACTAATAGGTACCCTCTTCGCGACCTTCTTCGCACCATCCATATTCCTCATGTTCGCAACCGCCTACCCATGCATCCTATCCACAGAGAACAACCTCGCAACCTCCCCCTCCTCAACCAGCAATTCAACCACCCCCTCTAACTCCTGCGAATTCTCCTCCCCCTCCGTCGCCGCCTGGCGCGCCGTAGCCGTAGCCGCCACAGAACCCATCCTACCCATCCCCCGCACCTCCCTCATCTTCTCCATCATAATGGCCACCATCGGCGTCCTGATGGTAATCATCCGACACGGCCTGTGGGTGGGGAAATGGGAGCGAATGCGCGTGTACCACCCCAACGTCATGATCCTAGCCATGGCGTTCACGCTGCCGTCGCCGCAGTATGGGATTGCCATGCTGATCGGGGCGCTGGTGGCGGCTGCTTGGCAATTGAAGGCGCCAGTGGGTTTTGAGGCCTTTGGGTACGCGGTTGCGGCGGGGTTTATGGCTGGTGAAGGGATTGGGGGCACGATCAATGCGATGCTTTCGGTGTTAGGGCTTGGAGGGGAGGGGTTGGGGACGAGGGTTGGGTGTCCTGCTGGGAGGTGTTGATAGTATTTTTTTCTTTTCCCCGCCGATTGGGTCAAGCCAATCAATACTTTAGAAATAGAATAGAATGGACGTTACGAAGTCATGCTTTCTGCTTGTGTGGTGGCTTAAACTACTGGGTAATATATATATATGGCTCTCACTAAAAAGTGCTTGGTATGAAAATATGCAAGTTATCTAAATCTCGTAAAGAAAAGTACATACATACATATTTGGTATACAGGAGGGTTGACCGTGGCTAAGGGCTACTCGTTACCTATCAACACCAGCTGTGATCGCATCTGATTGGATTAACAGAAAATGGAACAAAAAAAGAACTTCTAATATAAACAACCGTGATGATACCGTCCCATCACTAACCAATGGCATCAACATCTACGTCCACGTCGTGCTCTGGCATGCCCACGGCCAATCCCTGTTCCTCGCCTTCTTTGAATATAGGCCCTGTCACCCAGCATAACGGTTAGTTAATACATATCTCTTTGAAACAAGCAGCCACTGAAAGGAGGATAAAAACTGTGACGCAGAAATGTTGTATTGGGGAAACAGAGAATGCAGCAGAAAAGGCGGTCACGAACCTAAAGTGGGATTTACAATATATCCCGGAGTCGTCATGTTGAAGGACCTGGAGCTTGCCCATTCGGTTATGCGGTTCCAGTCTGCGCATTGATGGGTCGTTGCGGTAGCCTTTGGTTTCAGGGTGCCCTGCTTCCAGTTGTACGTGATGATGCCCACGTCGCTGTGGCACATGGCCGTTTTGCGTAAATAATTTAGGCAATGGTCTGGGGAAAAGGTTGTGATAACGCGTTGGTGTATTAGCTGTTTCTGCCACGTTTTTCTTTTTCAATTGGCATATTTCCTTTTTTGGCACTTGGATACTCACGAGAATGCAGTTTCATAATCGCTTGTTCATGGGGAGTGGCACCCTCGAAATAGTGATCTTTATGAACGTATTTGTAGAGCCACCACTAACGTCACTTCCTCAGTAAACCACTCGTTGTCGTCGCCACTTTTATGCTTCGGGGTGTAGCATATGGGTAGAAGACTTACAATGCAGTGGAGTTCGTGAAAGACATTGAGCGTCCCAGCAAACCCAGAACCATCTGGCAATTCCACAGCATCCTCGAGCCGCCCTACTGAGACTAGATCGTGCTTTGATAACCTGACATTCATAACTTTGATAATGTTATTATTCCTCAGGTTCGATACTGGGCCGGGAGAACCCACTATCAAAAATATCCCTCCAAGCTCTCTCAAGCACAGGTCGTGGTTCACCCACATAATCTCCATGGGCACCATCATCATGTTCCCATTCAACTACGTTCCATTTCAATGCCTCGTTTGCGGGCGCTAGCATCAAAATTAGCAGATGAAGACAAATATCAAGGAATTTAGACGTGGAATCCGTTTAGATACTAACAGTATATTAAGCTACTTTGCAGTTTTCTCTGTAGCTTTATATTATTCTCAAAAACGATTGCACTGAAGGCGGCAAGGAAGAAAAAAGCTGTACCAGTTGCAAGGACAGTTTTAATATGTTCCCGCCAAAATGGTAGGGTGTTTTCATGATAGCGGGCTAGGGGCTTCTCGAGCAATGTATCCGTTGTGTCTGCACTCTCTGTGGAAGAAGGCAATGATGAATCGTCGTTCGAATGTTTCTGTTCCCTACACTCCATTGTTATTTAAAGGACAAAAAGGGCTCGTGGTAGAGAAATTTTCTCGGGCAAGAGAAATTAAGAATTAAGGGGTAGAAGAGGACCAAGGAAACATTGGACGGAACATCGAAGCGTGTGACTATTAGGAGTTTCGGACATGAGTCTAACTTGACTTGCTTCCGCTGGATGACAGTCTTTTCTATTGGCATCTCTTTCAAGTGAGCTTTGTGGTGCTCTGACCAAGAGACAAAACCCACAGGGCAATTGCTTTTGACAAGGTGTTGACGGCCCTCTCGCTGAGGGCCTTCAAGTGGTTACGCATAGCAGCAGCCTTTGACCAGTCAAATAATACGATTTCTATGACAGTCATTTTGAGGAACGTTAAAAGGACAGGAGTGGTGCGTAAATATCACAGCTGGGGATGTCATTGATAGTTATGCACGGTCAAGAAAGTTTTCCAAGGATGTGTCACACCTCATGACTGCATCATTCAGCTGGAAACTCCATTGCATTAGGCCTGATATTTCCAATGTTGACCGAATCGAGGTGACCAACACCCTGTGGTATGACATACCTATACTCAGTTACCAAAATCACAGAATGCGCATCCGACAACTCTGCTGCATAAATATATGTTAACCTGGCCTTGAAATCCACAACGAATATAGTTCAATATTAGTTTTCTCTACCCAAGATCTGCAACTTGAAATTCCATTCGAATCTTGAACAGTGTCGGTTTCTAGAGGAGTCAACAGGCAAAAAACAAAATGCAGCTCCAGAATATTTTGCCGATTGCGGCTCTTCTTGTGACTATAGTCGCTGGAGCACCATCTTCCCCAGGTGAGATCTATATCTCAATGGCCACTGCACCTCCACAGAGGAGTAACAACTTCAAAAACATAGACACCCGTTCGGAAGCTAATTTGCCGGTCCTGAACATGGTAGACAAGCGCTCTGACGCCGATGCTGCCACTATGTATGTGGTTGACAAGCGCTCTGACGCCGATGCCGCCACTATGTATGTGGTCGACAAGCGCTCTGATGCCGATGCTGCCACTATGTACGTGGTTGACAAGCGCTCCGACGCCGATGCTGCCACCATGTATGTGGTTGACAAGCGCTCCGACGCCGATGCTGCCACCATGTATGTGGTTGACAAGCGCTCCGACGCCGATGCTGCCACCATGTATGTGGTTGACAAGCGCTCCGACGCCGATGCTGCCACCATGTACGTGGTTGACTAGGTAAGTGCAATCAAAAGTGCAAATCTTCGTCCAGTATGTCTAATTATCGAAAGATCCTGAAGAAGGGCAATCACTGCCGTATCGCCGCCATCCTTCGGGGGCGGTATCAGCTCTCCGGAGAGAAGAATTTGGGTAGGGGAATTGGAGGAAGAGGCACGGGACCGATCAACAGCGATATGGCAGCCCTCTTTGTTTCTTTTCTTTACATAAGAATCGCAGGATGTTATTTCTTTCCGGGGTTTTCAAATAAGTGTTGCAGCTATGGGATATTATATTGTTGAGTTGTTGATATAGTTTTGGGATAGTTAGAGGAGACTGGAAGTTTTCGGACCTAAATCACTCATTCATTATCAAGTTCTATTCGGTTTTTCATTGAAAACGCTTTATGTAGAACAAATGAATTCAACAACGCCTCACGTTAGTAGCATGCACTGCGCGCATCACATCACGCTGGCTAGACGCACTCGGGCAATAATCAACAGTTTGTTAGCACTAGTTCAAATGCCATCCTTAGCATGCATATTAAGATAAGCAGTCAAATACAATAGAAGTGGCTAAAAACTCATAGAAAAAATGAGGATAATAAGATATCATCAGTACGGAGTACGGAGTACAGAGTAACTAAAAGAGACGAGCGAAGAGGAGGTTGAAATCCGCCAACATATTAAATTATGCTGACTAATACGCGATCCTTGAACCCCCCTTGAATGGAACTCAAGATCGAATTATTCTACACATTACCAGAACCACCACCGGATATACCACGGCCGAGTCTCTCTCGATTTTCTCTTCAACGCTATCTCCCTGAACTTTGGAAACAATGGTGTACCCCATCCGGAGGCTGCATCCCACCCTTGCAGAGCTGGAAAGCCTGTTGTATTGCAGCCTCCATTTGTACCTTCAGTGACATCCTGAAATGCTTTGAATCCCTCCATGTATAGCCATGGGTTTAAAAATCCCAGTGGTGGCTTTTTCTCCGCTGCCAATGCATCATTGACCAAAGCTACAATGGCAGCGAATGTTGGAGCAGAAGCTGATGTGCCATCAATGAGTTTTGTCTCTCCGTTCCAAATCGTCACAAAGCGATACCCCTGCGCGGAAACATCGGGGATTGCACGTCCATATGGATTGAACATGCCAGAATGGAGGTTGTTAATCTTTGAAAGATACCGAGCAATGCTATTGGGGTTATTGGCTTGGTAATCCGGACGCGGAAAGTAATTACTGAAGCCTCCGCCTGATGAGAATCCATTACGGCTGTTCACTGCAACAACTTCTGGCTGGATGCCTTTTGTAGCACCGACAGATGTGACCCACGGACAGGAATCTGGAAAGCTTACAAGGAACTCGGGAGTAGTGAGGCCGTCATTCGAATAACAGTGACCCGGATGACCAACACCATAATCTCCTGAACCCATTATAACAGATACCCCGCGTGCACCCAGCTGGGCAAAACCGTTGCACACTCGTCGAGCATATGAAATTGGAACAGTATGTTCGATGTCCCCATACGAAGTGGAAACCACGCTGGGAAGTTCCGAATCAGGCTGGTCAAGAATCCAGTTCAGCCATACCAAGAACGGCTCGTTAGTGTTGGTGGGAGTGAATGAGTCCGGGATAAACGGTGGCTCGGATTTACCAACTGAATATATAGTAAGAGGGATTGGGTGGGCAATGCCGAGCATAACTTCAGCGTCAAGATTGCCTTCCCTCCCAGCGCCGCGGGCGTATTGCTCTGGCGTTACAAGACTCTGCTGGTTGATCCCACCATTTATGCTGATGTCTTCGAAGCTCTCTGCGCCAGAAACAGCGTCTGGTCTATATATTTTGAGAAAATGAGAAACATCTGATCTGTTGTTGAACTCTCCCAAATAATTGACCAGCGCCATTTTTGTCCCTCGTTGAGAGTCCGCCCTGTAGTACAGGGTGCCATACAGCGTACGAAGGCAAAGGGACGTTACAGCGCTGGCGTTACATGCTTGTTGAGGGGTCAAATCCGGTGGGATATTATTCAAGTCGACATCCGTTCCGATACCCAATGCGGCGTCCTCTGCTTGTTGGTTAATGTTCGTGATCTCGTGGTCTTCATTCTGACGTGCTTTGACTTGGCCTGGGATGCGCATTAAGGAGGTTGTTGGTTGAATGGTGTCGATCGCGTCGTGTAGGTATTGGGGTACTGACCACTCCATTGCCCGAGCGGCTGTTTGATGCCCGTATCTGTATATATGATATTTGGTATCAAGAAGGCGCTCCGCTTCCGCAATAGATACAGTCACCGCAAGCCAGTCTCCGGCCGCGTTAAAATTGTGACGACCAGTCGAAATACCATGCTCTTCAAGCCACGCTTGCGTACGGTCTACGGCATCTCGATGCGGTCGAAGTAGCCTGGCTACTTCAAATCTAGTCAGAAACTGACCGTATCTCTTGTGGCGCGGGTTGGAAACTAGAGAAATGTTAGCAAATCTATACCAGAAAAGTTAAAGATACCAGACGCCTGACCTTCTTGAAGCCTATTTTCCAGCTCAGCTAAACGACCTTGCACAAGACCTATTTGAAGCGAGATATTCATAGACGGAGGTGCTGTGCCTTCGCGAATCCATTTGGACGGTGCTGGATGAGATTCCTTCAAAGAATAGGAAGCGGGACTGGTTGTTGAAGAGTTTACTGCCGAAATTCCCACCCCAAAGATCAAATATAGCCAACGTAAGTGCATTTTGTTTAGGTAGAAGTATGGCCATCCACCCCGATTCCTTCCCAGCTGCCAGCCGATAAAGGAATGCAGCCACCATTTCTTTCCAGTCTTGTTCAAACTCCGTGTCCCATGCTAAGAGCAAGAAGCTCAAAATGGACCTGCTGCCAGGACAGTAAACCTGGTTCAATGTCACTGTCGTATAATGTCTTTGTGGCATGATTTCTGTGATGACATTGCAGCTGTTGATGACAGGGCTGAGGTCATGACCGAGGGTCATCAACAAGGTGACAAAATATCTCTATTCCTACACTCTTGGCAAGATTGTCACCCTTACTAATGAATTCGCAGTGGTATCCATCTCTCTGTCCGAACCTCTGAAAATTTGCTTTGTTGAAAGTGATCTTTTGATTATCAGCATCCCCAATTATGCTCACTATTCCACCTCTCCTACACATCCTCTGAACAAGGGGGAGTCTCCTGAACATTGACATAGCTTTCATTTTGTCTTATTATGATGGCGTTTTTTGCCAGAGGTCGACTGTCTCAGTGGTACAAAAGTAGAAACCAATACGCTTACAAAGTCCCTGAAACTCCTGGTTCTTCTCCGAGAAGCCCATCAGAAGAAAAGGGATCAGAAGATGGACTTCTCGAAGAAATACAGTATCATACGTTTGCTGCACGACGATCTGTGTGGAAAAATGGTCGCTTCCTCATTATTTTTCACATCTTGCTCTTTACTCTGTATATTGCGAGTTTGATGGCCGTGTGGGAAAGGAATAATACAAATCAGTTCCGAGCAGCTGGAATGCCCTTTTGTAAGTGTCTGCTCCGCTTCTCCTCTTACTAAACTTATCGACTTCCACCTTCTTCCTTATCAAATTGGTTAAAGGGCTAATTGTTCGGAAGCCCCGGCAGCGAAGATGGTAGAATGGAGAGACACTAGATTTAGCCTGGAGGATCGGATCACGGAAAAAGGGTCTTTCTCGGGGAAACCGAGCGCGGAATTAGACAAAGCGTGGCATGATTTGCTTGATGGTAAGGCCCCTATACTTGGCGAGAATACTTATTTCAAGGTGAAATCATATAAAGGCATCAGTAACTGACTATCTTACGTAGATGAAAACATTATGGTGGAACCGGAATACATCAAGCACTATGATCGAGAGGATATCACGGTCCGCATCCCTGAGGGTGATGGCTACATCGGCACCCTAAATGTGTATCATGAACTCCACTGCCTGAAACGTATCCACCAGTATATGTACCCTGACTACTACTTCGCGGGTTTGTCTGCAAGCGATATTGAAATGAACAGGCTCCATAATGGTAAGTTCTCCTGATCGCATAGTTCACTTTTGCGCACTGCAGATTCAAACGTTTTTTTTTTTTTTTTTTTTTTTTTTTTTTTTTTTTTTTTTGTTTTCTCAAATATTCTTTAGAACATTGTATCGACTTCCTCCGCCAATCTGCCATGTGCCATGGCGATATTGGATTGATCACGTTCGAATGGCGTGACAGCAGCCGCATCCCGGTTGCCAATGCTACATCCCATCAATGCGTTAATTGGCAGAAGTTGGATCAGTGGACGAAAGCTAGATCTGTTGATATGATGAAGCCGGGTTGGCTCGTTCATCCTACTCTTGGTAAGCTAAATTGGATATTTGTAGCCTTTTTAAAGATCCGGAGTACCAAGTACTAATACTCACATTCTTTCTAGGTGTGGCATATCCAACCGGTGAAGGTGACAGAATTGGTGCACTTAGTGAGCATAATTAACTGATCAACTACAAGGGAGAAAGCGAAGCAAAACCCTGGCAAATATGTCTTACTTTGGCGAGCCCTGTGGTGAAATCCACATATTTCTTCTGTTGCTTAAACGTTGATATAGCTATGTTCCCTAAGTATTCACATGAAGAGCGACGGTAACGACACCTTTTTCTAGTATTTCTCAATAGGTTGACACAAGAGTTCTTTCAGCACGCCAAGTATTGACAGCCGCTTTGAAGAAAGCAATAATTAAAAGCTCTTAACCTAAATCCGATACTAATTGACTATCGTCGTCCTATTTATACGGTGCACCCACCAAAGCCTTCTGAGCATTTTGTCATGGGTTTCAGTGCCACAGTTTAGAACCACTTGAGTCCATTCATTCTGCTTCTGTAGTCTAAGAACTGCCACTAAGATTCCCCTTGCACGATGGGGGATATCAGGTTGAGCGCCATCAGGTGCTTGTCCATTCTCATACAAATCTGCGTTGCAATATCTCCTTTGGGAGCAGCGATGATGGCTCAACCCAAGTCTTAACCGGAATAAAAAATATAAAATATATAAAATATACTCTCCCCAATTCCGGATTTTTTTTTTTTTCGCAGAGTCCACGGACAAGCCTTTTTTCACAACACGGTATCGAGACTTTTTGCCGGAACGGCATGAGTTGCGTAAAATACATTTCTATCGCCGGAAATCTGAGCCACACCAAGACGGAACCGCCCCTACTCCCAATCATGGCTGAATATCCCAGACAGGCACATATATCCCTGAGAGCCTTTAGGAAAGACACGATCAAGAATGGGTCAAATATTTCTTCAATGAAATGAAGGATTGACTGCAGCGGAGTCTAGACTCAAGTTGCAGTGCAGTCGTTTGAGTGATGGTACATGCTGAGAAGTCAGGGGTAGAGGACTGATAGATACAGTACTTAGTACTCCGAATAGACGGGAAGTAGTGATTGTGATTTATTTCTAGGGTCTCAGGCTTGTGACTATATGTCATCGCTCAATCGATGGCACTTTCGGCTACCAATCTTCCGGTTGTCATGTAACCATTTTCCATTCAGGTTCCACGTTTAACAGTAAACGGCTGGAAATGGGGCATAACTTGAACACAATATTATATCTGAGCTCATGGTACCTATGGCTCATGCTAGGCATATTTCTTTGCTTGGAGATTATCCTCATCCTTTTCGTTTCGCTATATCTTCCCGCTCCCCCGTAGCTTAATGGCTTCAGACATCCTCCAGCTCCACTCAACTACGGCATTGGCTTGCCCTTTGCGCGTAATTTCGCACCAAACTTCCACAGAATAAACGGGGACGGAATTCCCAGGCCCAGAAAAATGAAAGCCAATACACTATGACCCCAGCCGTACCCCAGCCGAGCGAAAAGCGCTGGCGCGAACAATGGAAACGCAAATGCAAAAATGCTTCGTAGAAACTGGCTGGCCGCTGAAGCCGATGCCACATAACCCCGATATGCCTCCATGACGTACTGCTGTTGTGAGTGTGTACTCATGATAACCCCGAAGTTGAACATTGCAATAGCGACGTCGACTACAATCCATTTCTGCTTCGTTTCTGCCGTCCACCCATACCAGAACAAGCTGATAGGGATGACAATAGAGCCGGGAATCATCAGGGGAATCCGGTACTCCGGCGCCGTTTCGCCCCCTGCTCGTTTTTTCAGATATGCCCACAGGCGATCAGTGAGAGCTGCCCCAAGTTGGGCACCAATAGTTGAGCCGATGACGAGAGCAATATAATGCAACCCGGAGGCAGAAACAGACTGGTGGTATTGGGTTATCCAGATAGAGGCAAAGCTGGTCAGGACAAAGTAAAGAGTGCCAAAATTGTAAGCAAGGAAAAGGCTCACAAGTTGGATGATTGGCTGGGTGGCCAACATCCATACTGGCCTTGCCACACTACGCTTCAGTTTCTGGGTGAGCGGTTGGTTGTGGATGTCCCATCGGGTATGATATTCTCTCCCAGTTTCCTTGCGTAATTTCATCGCCTTTCGGTGAAGAAGGAGCTGCTCATAACATTCCGGAAAAATCCAGAACGCAGCAACTGTGAGGATTGCATCAAATATGGATAAAACCCAGAACAACCATCGCCAACCGACTGAGTTAGTGATCACGCCCCCCAAAATTGGACCTATGGCGGGTCCAAGAAGAGGGATAAATGTTGCTATGGCAAAGGACCTTCCCCGCTCCTCTGGTCTCCAAGTATCACCTAAAACCGGATTCGTGACCTTGCAACATTATAAGCAGTGAAGTAGTCCAAAAGGAAGATGGGGAATTAGTTTACTCACAGCAAACTCTGCACTCGCTCCCAATCCTGCCAGAAGCCTTGCGGACAACATCAAACCCTGGGAGTTTGCAAATCCACAGACACCGTTCCATAGGACATACCATGTTGAACAAAGGATCCATACCTTGCGGCGGCCAAATATTTCTGTCATAGGAGCTAAGACCATGGGGCCAAAGGCAAATGCCAGCACAAAAATGGATAGACACATGTTCGTTGTGCCAGGGCTGGTATTGAGATCCTTTGCGATGGCATCTAGGGCCGGAGCGAGCATCGCACCACTCATCAGTGTAACAAGACCCCCAAGGGACGTTAATAAAGCAACCGCCCATTTCCTGAACCGGCTCCAATTGAGTGGATTTTTCGGATCATCAGGGCCATCCCAGTCTACCTAATACAGGCAGCTCAGATTAGCAATGTAGTGAGGAGATATTCGATCGAATCTGTCAATGGGCAGCTCCAGATACAAAGCATAGGCGCGGAAATCGAAAAAATAAAAAATAAAAAAATAAAGAAAAGAAAACCAGTGGCTATTACCAGCAGTTCATCTTGGTCCCCTTGGGAATTTGTCTGATTCTCCTCGGCCTCTTTATCTTCACTTCTAGACTCCTGTACTGCAGTCACCGATTTCTCGACGTCGCCCTTCGGGGGATTTGAGGGGGCCATTTTTTTTAATTTTTTTTTCTTTTTCGAAAGAACTTGGTTGGGTGAGGTGAGGTGAGCTGTTAACAGGCGGAAAAGTTTGTCATATATCATCTGGTTGATAAAGGCAGCAACATTCGCAGCATTCATGTTCAACAATGAGCATCATAGTAGCCCGCTGCAGAGCGCTGAACAAATTGTGTAACCGGCATGGACTACTGATGTTTTGTAAGCATTGTGTCTGCTGGCTCCCGCTTATAGTTAATTCCTGTAATTCAGTGGGTTGTTGAGTTAGAAATTGCCGATATTATAAACTTCCTGAATCGCACACCACAACGCAGTTAATATTCATTTCAAACACCCTGGGCTGCGTGGTTGCAATGTACTGTACAGGCTCATGCAGAAGTAAGCTTTGCTCATTGAGAGATTGGTTCCAAGGTTCAGCTCTACAAGGCTGAAAATTCGGCGCTTATTCTTGCGTAAGTTAGACTTTCTGACTGGATGCCACGAACTATATAATATGATACATTCCATCCTAGCTTTAGAATCAGCTGAAGAATCAACAAGATGAATGAGATACTACTAAGATTCTCGTTGCAATAATTGTGGCTTCCAACTTATTAGCCTATGATTTGCCCTGTATATGACTAAGTTCCACTCCGCTCGCCCCCGATTTATAATATGTAGTTGTCCAAACACCAGATAAATATGTAGCTGAATTATCAGTGGTTGTACAGTTGGGGGTCGTGTTACAATAAGTGCACTGATCGAATACGAGCTTTCAAATCATTTCTATATTTGACAAACATGATGAATGCTTTTGGAACCAGGTCCATATGAATTACCAAGCCCTTCATGGATTAGAAGCTGGTCGTTCCAGACAGGACCTACAGAAACGAGCTGCTAGGAGCAACATTGAAAATACTTTCCGTTCCGAAGGCTGAAAACCTGCTGGATATTATCTTCTTCATTATCGTCTTGACGTTCAACTTGGCCCCATCAGGGTAGTATTGCTTTGGGCTGAGATCCCACCATATATCAGCTATCCATCGACCGTACCTAGTTTGCGCGGGTCTAAAATATGGGGGTTTTGCATATGTCCAACACTCGGCTCGCATCGATAGGGATGTGCGGTGTAGTTATTCGATTTCCTGAGTCCAAAGGCTGTGGTTGGCTGCCTGGCTTCGAGAGGCCTTCCATGCCATTTATAAAAGTTTGCGCAATTAGAATGAAGGTAAGAATAAAAAAACGTAGTCGGGAGCCAGCCCTGGAGATATTATACGGTAACCAAGAATGGCAAGGGGCAAAGTATAATCATGTTCGAAAATTCTAAACCAAAGAGCAAAAGCGAGCTGCCGCCGCTAATGCTACCTATTGAACGCAGTCAAAAAGAAATTCGAAGAGAAAAGAATAGACTGGCTCAACGACGGCATCGAGAGGGTATTGTTCTCCCTTTTTCCTCTTTTCAAAACGGTCGAGAATGGTTCTGCGATGTATAGTATATAGGTCTCGAGCAACTAATAAAATCAGCAGCAAAGCGAAAATGCGCAAGCAAGACACACACTCATGATAATATTCATCCAAACCAAACAGAAACGAGCGCTTCGTCACGGGAGCGACAACAACCACAGAGTCCGGCTCACAATGAGGTCGACCCAATGAAGTAAGTAGCCTCGGGTCCGAGAGGGGGAATTTAAATTGTCATCCAAAGGAGCCCAAAAAGGGGAATAATGGTGCTGACGAATGGTTCATAGGCTTGATTTCTTTGAAGAAATAGAAAGCATTTCAGATAGACTAGGGCCCGAACTCATGGAGAAAGAAATGGTCGACGACCTAATCAACATTGATTCGTCATGGGAGCCGAGGTTCTTCCAAGAGACCTCGATGCAAAGCCGTGTATCTCATACTACTTCAGAAACTGCAAAAATTCCTGATCCCCTACTAGATACCATGGGAGATGACCACGCAGAGCCAGCGATGCGAGATATCCATCGGCGGAGGCGCAACAGCGGGTGTTCTTCCACTTTTGGACTAGCTATGCTGAACACGCAGCCCAACCCACCACTGATTCCAGTGCACTCTTTAGACAAAGGGCAGCCATCATTGTTTTCTGATCGATGTCACTCCCAGCAACCTGGCTTCCAGCTAGCAGCAGCAGACACTTCGCCGCTACCCGATTTGAAGGGTGGGATCTTCCAAAGCGAAGACACAGAAACTCTTGAGGAACATCAATTCCCCACAGAAATCTATCGCTCAGATGATCTCGATAAATCCCTTCAATCCTTTTCACAAGAGATGATGGCAAGGGTTGGAGAGGCTTCGGGTATAAGAAGGAATAGTTGCAGAAATAAACGAAGGAGAACATCCTATGAAACTAGCGAACGGCGACTGGAGAGGATACTCTCGGTCATCGAAGAAGAGGGTTATGAGTCCCTGGATGATGTGGTTGCGGAATACTACGTAGGGCAGTTTCCAAAAGACTCCCTGCTTGCTTCTGAACAGTTCCATTCCCGGACTCGACGGCTCGGCAGGTTCTTGCACCAAGTACACAGAAGTTCCCGGGCTTGGAGTAAGAGAGAAGCAGCTGGCTATCACGACGTAGTTACACGAGCTGCAGAAGAATTATTTCAGGAGGAAGTGCGGAGTCGAGCAAATGTAATCATGGAAGTGCCAATTCATCCGCATCGTCGTGCCTCTCCATCCCCTTCGTCGATAAATAATAGACTTTGGATGCCTCCTCACAAAGAGCCTGATATTCCGGGGTCGACAGCCAACCCCTCGCGCAATGACACGAGAGCATCCGCCCATACAGTTGTCCGAGACCTGCTGTTCGAGAATGGCCTAACTCCAGTCCTCATGCAGGACTTGTCTCGACTTCAGAGTACGGTAGGTGGACAGCTTCATGGCCCACTCTCCCGGAGTCCTGATGAACACGAATTAATTAAACTCTAGGTACCTGAAACTTTCACTCTCCTGACGGAACTAGCTAGAGCGAGCGGGCTTCGCCGGCCAGATCAGTCTATTTCTGTTTGTTTATTCTTACAGATGTTGGGGCTATAGAGCTCTCACCAAGGCAGCTCAATAAGAGCCAGCTCTTTTTGTATGACTGCCCCGTTGCAGTCCATTTTCGTTGATTTGGATGGATTTGAGCGTTTGTACGGAGTATTATGTGTGGAAGGTGGAGAGCTTGCTTCATTGAAGTATATGTGCTCAACCAAAGCTGAATGTATCTGTTGAATGTCTTTGACTGTCTTGGTCATTTGCTCTTTGCTATAAGTAATGCAGTTCATTATCAGAGGGTTTGGCAGATATTCCATCAAAATTGCACTTGAGAGGCCAGTGTTGTGTTGAAAGACATTCAGATGAGGCAATGGCAGTTGGGCGCAAGAGTAATATGTATTCATAAAACTGTGGCATATAGCCCCTGTCACATATGCCAGATTGCTTGAGGCTGTAATAAGCCCTGATTTCACAGTGAATGTGATTCAAGTCATGGACCCTGTTGTTGACATACCCAGCTTCTTCATTGTTGTGAAACTAGACAACATCAGGAGCTGGTGTGTTTGAGATGTAGCTGCTGATAAAGATACATACAACTTTCAGAGCGCGCGGCATGCCATCATAGTTCACATGGAATACTGACAATGCCTCTGACGATTTTCAGCTCTCTGGTAAACTTGATCTTTGTAGGATTGATCTCAATCCTAAAATTGTCGTCAAATCCGCTCGCCTTGTAGACGAATGTGAGATACTCGCGGTTTAGGCGTCATGGCCGGAATTAAGTTGTTCCCGACTCGGCGTCAAGCTGCCACATGTCATGTGACTGAAGGGAATGTGAGAGAGGTTGAACGTGGTTGGTTGTTGTTGTTATCTAACTAGTAGCTAGTGAAAGCTAAATATATGTGTGTGGGTCACATGGGTTAGGGCTTGTGTAGTAGCTCCAACAGGGAAAAGGAAAAAGGTTATCTTAGGTTCAACTTTAATTGGACGATCCAAAGCTGGCCTCTAGTCTAGTCACGTGATGCTTCCTGCAACATAAACTCTCGCCAACCTCCTCCCTACCATGCTATGCTGTATGTACTCCTTGCATGTACCACGGCTCATCTGCGCGAAACTTTGCTTTTATCGCCAAATCTTTCAACTTCGGGAACCACTATAATATGTTAACTTTGCTTAAGAGAAACATTCCCTCAGGATTCAATTCACTCACAGGAGTACCTAGTCCTGTTGCTGGATCCCATCCAGCCAAAGCAGGGAATCCACTAGTGTTGCACCCTCTATTAGATCCCCAGGTGATGTCAGTAAATGCATCACGGGCTTCAGAATAGAGCCAAGGATTCAAGAAGCCTAGCGGTGGGTGCCCATTGTCAAGCAAGGCATCATTGACCAGTGCGATTATGGCAGAAACTGTTGGAGCTGAAGCACTTGTTCCGTCCTGGAGATGCGCTTGACCATTCCAAAGGACAGAGAAGTGATAACCTAGTGCGGCAATATCAGGATATCCGCGTCCCCTCCGATTGAAAAGGCCTTGATGTTCATTTCCAAGAGCCTCCAGGTAATTTTCAACCGCCATGGCCTGATATCGTGGCCGTTCGAAAAGTTCACTGAAGCCACCGCCGCTGGCAAAATCTCCGCGACCATCGAACCCTACGATCTCGGAACCCACTAGTCGCGTAGCTCCTACGCTAGTAACATAGGGGCAGCTGGACGGGAAAGAGGGCGCAAAACGCCTTTGCTTGCCTCTGCCGTTATCCATTACGCACCGCTCACTTTTTCCGACCCCCCAGTCCCCACTAGCAACAAGGATCGAGACGCCGCGGGCTCCCAGTTTGGCGAACTCCCTACAGACTCTCCTTGCGTACTCTGGGGGGACGGATCGCTCGGTATCAGCATATGAGATAGAGATAACGTGAGGTAATGTCTCTTTAGTTTGCATGTACTGGAGCCACGCCAGGTATGGTTCATTGGTGTTTTCTTGATGGTCCTCGACAGGTCGAAATGGGGGCTTCGAGCCTACATTATATGTCGTCATCGGAACCGGCCAACTGAGACCAAGGATAGTCTGTGCGTCCAAAGCACCTTCGAACCCTTTATTAGCATTATTCTGCTCTGGAGTATTGGGTGTTTGTTGATCATCTCCATCTGCTATGATCTCCGTCGTGAATTGGTACGCTGCATTCGCTTTGGCGGCGGATGGATTATAACGGTTGAGGAATAGCTCGATGTCGGACCTATTGTTGACTTCGCCCAGGAAATTCACTAATGCGATACTATTTTTAGCGAACGCCTTCTGCGGATAACCCCATGTGCCGTAAAGCACGCTTAGGCATACTATTGAGATCGCTAGTCGATTGCATGCTTCCTTGACAGTGGGCGCCTGGGATAGCTCATGGGCTAGAGGGATGCCGAGATGGCCGCGCTCTAAGACATCCTCTTCCACCAGTTCCTCATAAGTTGGTATACGATGTTCTCTTTCCCAATCCGGCGGGGGTAGGCCCCCATATCTAGATTGCCCGCGTGGTATGAAAAACGAGTTGGTGGGTTCGACAACATCGATGTGATCGACTAGGCCGGCAGGTATTGACCATGTCAAGGATCGTATCATGGTGAATCCATTCTCGTTTTGATACTCCGCATAATTTGCCCTGAACAACCGTTCAACAACCCCGATCGGTGCATTAAATGAGATCAAGTCTTCAGAGGCGGAAACCGTCAAATTTGACGGTAAGGAACTAGCTTCTTGGAGCCAGGCAGTTACCAGATTAGAGGACGTCGGCGCCACTCTAACTAACCGATTGACCTCAGTTGAAGAAAGGTACTTGCCATATCGGGGGTGGGATGGATCAGAGACTACGTTTATTTTAACACATACTAGCAAAATCGATGGATAACAACACAAAACATACTTTCCATTAGATGCTGCTCCAATGTTTCCCATCCATGCTGCTTGAGCCCAATGCTTACTCTAATGACTCGATCCCCTGAGACTGACGATTTTCGCGACCAGCCTGTCGGCAAGTCCACCGAGCTCTTCAGCACATATCGTGTCTCTAAGAGTAGTGATCCTATACCTAAATTGAAAAGAAAAAAAGAAAAGACAATTCTTTGAAGAACTCTAGGAATCATGATCATTCGATTTGTCAACTCTCAGACAGAGATATCAAAAATATAAACTCAATTTCATACATCATAACTACTTTCCTTAATTTAGCCCTGCCCATTATATCAAAACCGTTCCATGATGCTGACATTGAATGGTCCGCATGTCATGCTCGATGCGCTAGTGCCGTAGTTGCTGACACTGCATATCACTGTGCTCACCAATAATAGTTAAGTTAGTTAACGGTTTCATCGATAGTTACCAAACTAAAGACAGCCACGCCTTGCCATTCCGGGCAAAAAATTACAGTACTCTTACTTGGCCTCGAACAGGTGTAACATTCCTAGTTGGCGATGTCTTGACTTTGCAGCTTTCTTCTTGGGCCATGGGATACCTAGATATGACTCCATTTACCTCCCGGACACGTTCGCGCCTCTCTCTCTTTCATGACTTCGCCAGCGGGATACTTCCTAGCTAAAATGGCCATCCTTGGTAGATATCTTCTCGTATCGATTTACGCCCTCATTTTGTTTATCACCACCTTTACTGTCTCAGAGCCTGTTCAATATTGTCGATTCGGCCACAATGAACATGGGCCATCTAGCGTTGACTTTTGCATGGGCGTTGCGATGCATTACAATAGATCTTCGCTCCATCACGACATGTACCTAACGATGGAAATTCCTCGAACGTCTGCACTGGGATGGACTGCCATAGGTACTGGATCGTCCATGAGAGGATCATTAATGTTTATCATCTACGGGATCCCTTCCGACCAGCATGGCCCCATCGTCAGTATCCGCACGGTGGATGGCCACACACAGCCGCAGTTGGTTTCTCAGAACCAGATGGGCGGAGCGGATCTTCGCGTGCTCCAAGCATCGTGGATGCAGGGTAGCCGTGCGATGACTACTGCGAAAATCGCCCTCGTGTGCTATTCATGTGAAAAATGGCCAGGTGCTCCGATCTCCGCTCAAGCCTCTTCACAGCCGTGGATTTGGGCGTGGAACGATAAACAAGATATCCCGGTATACTCATACGATGTCCATCTGGATATGCATAAACACCATGCTGGAAACGGTGGTTGGGGAAATTTCTACGTGGATATGGCTCGATCAGTTAGCACTGCCAAAACCCCTCCATCATTGCCCCCGATTAGAACAGGGATGCCCCGACTGGGGACGTCGGACAGCCCTTTAAGCGCAGGCGGTATGATATCGTCGATCAGAGACAACCCTATATCTTCTATACACGGTTTTGTGATGTTTGTTGCGTTCTTCATCTTGTTCCCCCTTGGTACAATAGCAATGCGATCTGGGTCCTCTAAGGCTTTCAAATATCACTGGTTCATCCAGCTGGTAGCCTCTCTGTTCGCTTGGTCCGGTATAATCATCGGACTCTTGATGAACCACCACATAAACACCGTTCACCAATGGATCGGTGTATCTCTAGGTTCGTACCTCTTCATCCAGGGCCTGCTGGGCTGGCAGCATCATCGGGTCTTCGTTCGCATTCGCCGTCGGCACTGGGCCTCGTACTTACACATATGGCTTGGACGACTCACGCTAATCCTGGGCTGGACCAACATTATTACTGGCATGCTGTTGTCCGGAGCCAGCGTTTCTTGGTCCGCTTCTATGGCATGCATAATTGCCATAAACGCTTTGGTTCTGTCTTTCTGGGTGTGGAAGGCTTCTAGACGTCAGTTGCGTGCCAAGGTGGCCACAGCCGATCAGACTACCTCCCAAGCGGTGTGGCCTGAGCCCAAACAAGGGGACTACTTTGCCCTAGGCACAATTGATGAGGATGACGACACAGATTCGGAGGAGGAGAGAGAGAATAATAAGAAAAAGAAAACCCATACACAATATGACCCTGCGCCCGGGCCTTCTGGCCAATGATAGCTTTGGAGCTGGGAATTGTATTTTGCATTTAAATAGGGGTACATCCAGCCTTACATCACCGCACGATCCTAGTCTAAAATTTAATCTGTTAGATACCGGCGGCCTGTATCCAGGTAATACGAAATTTAGCAGACAGAGCTCCATCCACTTTCCCAAATTCATGCCACCATATTCCGCGTCTCTCCGACAGCATGGCTGTCGCGGCCGATTCTCAAGCGTGCCATATAAAGGCCTATAAAAATTATAGTTCGATGGCCCTAATTTATACTACTTTGCTGGTAGGCTTGAGAAAAGATAGTTAATGAATGCCATATTACAAACATGGGATAAATTCTTGTCATTCTGCGAGTCAGACGTGCTGTCTAGTTTCAGTTCCTTTTATGCATTACTCCAAGTGTTCATATCGTGTGTAAAATCCTAATGCTATATCCATGGATCTCTTTGTCTCATTTGCTGGCTTGCTTGGTACCTGTCCCAAGGAGCTGTCTGTTTCCATGTGTTACCTCCTGTGAATTCCATGTTGTTAAGAAACCGTCAGGGATGTCTGAGTTAGTTACTTTCATGCGCCCTCGCGGTGGCACAGTTCATTTTCACTAGTGACATTATCAATAAACGATCATATTATCCATTATAATTGTCTCTCTAACGCGATGCCGTCATTCTGACTATCTATATAAACGGGAAAAGAAAATAACAGAGGTAACATGATATCATAAGCCAAGTATATCACGTAGAGACGATCCAAGCCCAAACAAAGAAAAATCGGTGTATCCCATAGTGGCGACGGGCGAATAGGATAGCGTGAGAATGTAGTTTGCACCAGTCCGACTTCCCAGGCCCAGTGAGAAGTTTGACATGAGTAGCAACATAAAGAGAAAAATACTCAAACGAGCATGAAGTGAAAGACTGAAGCACGCTGTAATGAACAACTCCAACTTGCAACAGAGTGATGATGTAACAGATCCGAACACCATCCTGACAGGGTATCTCCAACCGAAAACGTAGTGTACAGCTTCACAGAGACACGTACGTCTCAGACCCACTCACCCGCCCTCTCATCAGCCATTACAGCCGGATCAGTAGGCCCAACAATCACGATTCGATCCTTCAATGCCATCTTCCGCATGTCTGGACTTGATAGCCCTAATCCCAACCGTTCCCTCGTCATTGCCATACTCCTTCGAAACAAGCTTCCGCCCCGCAGACTCCGTCGACTCTCCCGTTCTTTCTCCTGCTGACCTTGCTGTTGCTGCTCCTGCTCCAGCTGTTGTTTATCCAGTTGCTGTTGTTGTTCATCCTCCCGTTCCTTTGTAGGCGGGGGCGGCGGAGGCGGGAGAAGAGGTAGGAAATACCTCATCGGCGAAGGGGATGGAGGTCGAGGAGGTCGTAAGGGTCTAACAGGCGTGCTGTTATTTCGGACATGAAAGGCTTTGGAAAGAAATGTTTTCATACGGCGGGGGAGAAGGGTTAAGGGGCTCGAGAAAAATTGGGATTGGCCTTGTGATTGCGATTGAGGCTGGGAGTAACGGTGGCTTTGCTGATAGTATTGCCGTAGGGGTATGGGGGACGGCGGCAATGGTGGGAGCTGAGGAGAAGGACGTTTGACTTTTGGTTTCATCATCTTACGCTTGAACATGGTACTGGGCCTGCGGTTACTTTTCGTTTTCCACGCTTTCGGCCCGTAGCGCTGGTAGTCGGAGATCGGGACAGCGAGTTGTTTGGTTCTCCGGCGATCAAATGTTGAGACTGTTGGGGTATTATTGGGAGTGGGGGTAATATTCAAGTTGTGGTCGGATACGCTGCTGTCAGAGGAGAAAGAGTATAGTTCTGTACGATTTCCGTATTGGGGTTGAACTTCGATTTCTGGCACTGATGTGATGGTGGCGCCTCGTGCAACGTTGGTAGCGGGAAGCTGGCCGGTAGAAGACAGTCCCATTTTCCGCGGGTGTTCTATGTAAATGTCAGAGGCAGCTTCCTCTGAGTACCGTCGAGGCCGCACAGGCTCGCTAAGGACTTCGCAGCGGCACATCTCTGACCCACTGTCATCCACCACTGCCAACGACGACTCACGGCTTTCGTCCCTGCCACACCGATGATAGTCTAAAGCGGGAAATAGTAGCATTGGGCCGACACTCTCAATAGTTGTATTTGAAATAGGATGGACTAGATCGCCAGTCGTGGAACCACTGTGCAGTGCGTGAGTCGAGTTGGAGCGAGACTTCGATTTCAGACCCCACGACCACCCGTAATGTGGGTGGTATGGGCCAGTGGGTGCCCTAAGTGACGCGCGAGTGGCCGCCTCGAGAAGTAGGTTCGGCGCTGACTGATACCCACAGGGCTGGAGAGATAACGACTTCTTCGGTATCCGTAGATGTACATCCTCATCCACCGGAGGTTCACGGGTCGCCTTGTGGTAGTGCTCTGACGAACCCAGGCTGTGAGCTCTTGATGGCGCACGCGGAGGCGGCTCAGGCATCAAGGTATTCCGAGGACAGGGGGGTAAATGGCTCTCAATCACCCCGGCGGCTTCATCGTCAGGGCTATAGACACTAGAAGTGGGGCGTGGAAGGTCTGGTAAGGGTTTATCGAACTTCCAACTCCTGCAGCTTGGATTGCTGGGTGAGAACCCTCGTAGAGGAATGACTTTCTCCAAACCCTCCAGCGACTTCGAGGTGAGGAGCGGAGGTGTATGTCTATGAATTCCTCTGGACGTCATCTGTCCTGTGTCGCGAGTGTTAGAGAGACTGGGAGAGGGCAGCATGGCAGCGAGTCGCAGTCAATAATATATAATAGAGCCCAACAGGTAACATTCCGGATTCGAATGTTAAACTGAGCAACATGCGCAAGCTCTTGGATTGGGTTGGCTTGTCAGCCGTGCTTCTCGTGGAGGGGGGTGGGAAATTGAATATTTCGAAATTGCTCTCAGCGACAAAGAAGCACAATACGAACAGCCATATTCGGTGATGATACGAGAGTGCGTCGACCCAAATCTTGCCGGAATATAACTTGCAGCATGCATGCAAATGTAACTTCCACGCGGAGGTAAATCCATAAACATAAAGGAAAACAAACCACAACAGCAACAGAACAAATTCTAACAATGATGTAAACAAAGTTGAAGGTTTTTTTCCCTCTCTGGCAAACGCCGGAGAAGGACAAGGGGGGGGGATCTATATAACCTTCGAAGTTAAGTAACCAAGCCAAGCGTTGGGCCCAACAGCATATGAGCAAATGGTTGACGAAAACAAAGAAAAGCTCACAACCCATCTCCACGAACGCCAATAAAATCTCGCAAGCAACGCTAATGCGTTGCACAGTGCGTGCCCAGGAAACCCCCCCCCCCAAAAAAAAGAAGAGAAAGAAAAGAAAAGGAACCAAACGCCAAATATTTAGCAGAAAGTCTGTGTCCTCACAAGTTCTGAGGGTCGGTCCGGCTGATTTAAAATCACGTCAATTTGGAGGCTTTTTCAAACATTTCTGTAGTAAGTTCGTCCGCCGGGTCTCGGGTTTCCTTGAACCTGCCGATCTTTTTCAGCCGAGCGATCATGTCCTCGTCCCCAAAATGACTGTTATGTTCGAATTCAGGCTCTTCTGCGTAGGCCACTCGAGCAGCATCGACTAGAATTCGAGCGGTCATACCGAATACTTGATAGCGGGTTAGTCCCATGGATATCTCCTGCCTCTCTAGTTCATCAACAGCGGCATCTTGGTCAATGCTCTTTCTTCTTGGCTTTGTAACCTTTTGGTTCGTTATCGGAACGAAGAAATGGTGCACTACCCCAAGTTTTAGTAACTGAGGGACTCCAGGAGAGGGGGGGGGAAATTCCAGTTAGGTGGGAAGGAAGGGGGGGGTTATATTCATGACAGTCAAACATACTGCGCCACCAAGTAGTGTTCCAGTTGGTCCATGTTCCATCATACCACTCGGAAGGGTCGTCTGGAAGACTGAAATCATCCTCGCCACGGGGCTCGTCCCGCATCATCAGGAAATTGTGGAATGGCCCCGAGAAGACGGCCGCCACCTCCTTGGCGTCGAGTTGGGGCATGAACGCCTCCTCCGGATCAGCATCTTCACCTGTAACTTCGTCGTAAGAGTGGAGAAGCGCCACACACGGCCGTACGACCAGCTCGGTCCGTGCAAGATTGGCGGGGAGTTCGCAGAGATGCTCTACCCAAAAAGGGGATGGGAACTTCTGATCGATATTGGGCAGGCCGATTTCCTCAAATGCTTCGCGCCGAGCAGTCTCGAACGGCGTCTCTGATAATGAATCCGCCTTCCCACCTGGTAGTGCTGCTTGACCGGGGTCTAATTCAAATATTCAAAAAAGGAAAATGGGTGATCGGTTAGTGAACCTGCCAATTGAGCAGTTATATCCCCCAACCAAAAAGAACTACAAAAGAACCTGACGAACGGCTCGTGGCGCAAGCGTGACATACATGATTTGAGTGTGTTAGATCTGATGGTTAAGATAACCCGAAGATCGCCTCGTCGATCGGCAAAGAGCAGAAGCAGCACAGCAGCCTGTCGCGACAGCGGGACGGAGTCGTAACTGGTTGGGGGCGGGACATAACGTCTCAGTCGTTCGATGGCTTGCTATTAATATATATCCCATCCCGGCGGAGTGGTCAGAAGGGCTTTTTAACTAGGAACAACAAGAAGAAGGTATATAATGCGCCGGCTATCAATTTGTTTTGGGGGTTGGACGGCCTGCAAAAACAACCAACCTTCGATGTGGGAGATAGCGGCGCCATGGTTCTCAGCAGCCTCGAACGCAATAATGAGCAACTTTGAACGCTATAAGTCTTACTTGCGTAGGTGTGCAATGATCTAAACAATGCCTGTCTCTTCATAACCCTCCCGGTGCCAACATATATACCGGTCTGGAGAGTTGGTTATTTCCCGGTTGCTGCTCCGGGGTGGCACGCTAACCATGTTCGTTCCCATGTCTGTGCCGAGGTTATCTGGCGTTGGACAGATCTATCTACGATCTTTTTTATATAATTGTGATTTTTGCACCCAGAGATCATTAAAGCTAGATACAGATATTCAGGCGCTTGATGATAAAGATACCTCGTATGTAACGTAGTTCATATCAAGTTGTACTCCTTAAAAGTGATTTCTGTATATACACGAAGACAACTCGGTGAAATAACCGCCCTAGGTACCAACATGTGTAAATGTCCCAAGAACCCAACTAACCAGCCAATTTAAAAAACAATTTATTTATATTTAAATATCTTCCGTTGGGAACAGCAATGAAACCACAAAGAGATAATTTCACCAACCCAACCTAGACCCATCTATTCTGACACAGAAATAAAATCACTGTTGAAACCTTGTTAATTCCAAACAAACACCAACGTCTATCCCAGGAAACTAGTTAGTAAGCGGAGTAAAAATGTGCAAAAGGGAAGAAAAGAAAGAGAAAAAGCAAGAAAGGCATAGCAGGAAACAAGAACAACAAAGGAAAAGAGAAGGAGGAAAAAGAACGTTTGCACTAAGCAAGCCAAAGAATAAAAGATAGAAGCCAGGGGTCGAAGCTGACAAAGGAGATCAAAGCCGTGCTAGTTGCCCTATGAAACTGAGGGAGAAAATGTAATCAGGCAGATCCGAGAATTCGAGAATGACGTGGGGAAATACTAGAAAAGATATGTTAATAATAATACAAATAAAAAAAATGGGCCAAGAAACGAAGAAGCAGCAAGGTGGAATTTATTTCGTGACATAATAATTGCCGCGGGGGAGAATCTAGCACAGGCCACACCAGCAATTCAGGGGGTTTTTACAATATAGACCAAGTAGTAGCAAGGCCAAGCTTGTGCGCTCGCTACCTCCGGAGACCAGGAATTGATTTAAACCTTCTTCTCCTTCTCCTGCTGCTTTTCGGCATCCCCTTCGGACGATTGGGCCTCTGAATTCTGGATTTCCTGATCTGGAGCAGCTGCTTCCATATTCTTGTCGTCCGACTCGTCGATGTCCTCATGATCCTTGGGAGTGGAAACACCAGCCTCTTCGTTTTCGGTGTTCTGCTCGTTTTCCTCTTCGATGAGCTCTTGCTGCTCCTTGATAACCTCAAGACGCTGCTTGTTGGTGGCTGCGCCTTCGGCGTTATGCACCTCGAGCTCAATTTCGTGGAAGAGCTCTTCGGGGATGCTGGACAGGACGGATCGGAGTGCATCGATCTGGGAGGAAATTTCGTATTCCTGGGACTTCTGCGTGTACATATAGGCATTGCTGAGAACGAGGAGGGTCGATGGTACGCGCTTCCTGAGGCGTAGGTCAAGCCACATGGACAGGTCGTCCCGCAGACGGCCCGGGGATACGCCGTGAGTGCGCAGTCCACGAGAAGCACAGGCCATCTGGAGTTCGGGAACGGAAAGCGATTCGACGCCTTCAAATGAAATGGCTTTGTCATCACGCTTAATTTGACGCATCCGGTGACGTACATTGTACCGAAGCATTGCATCTGTACCGAAGGTATTGAGATTTATGTATTTGCACATCGCCACCAATTGAGGTCGCGACAAGTTATCCAAGGTAAGATCATCTTTGAAGGTCTGGCAGACCTTGATAACATCTTCTTCCGAAGGCGACTCGCCAGTAGCTCGAACCTTCCTGAAAAACTCAGCGAACTCTTCTTTTTTGGCGTTTCTGGCGTTGACTGGAAGGCCAGTCTCCTTGAGTGTATTCTGCAGGAACGAGCCCATCTCCTTCCGTGTCGCGCGAAGTATAGCTGCTTTCTGCTCCTTGGACTTTTGGCCTTCATAGGTGCTGGGAAGCAAGTTCGGGAAGAGCTTCAGTGCGACCGGCAGGAGGAATTCGGCAAACGGGACGATAACAAAAACAGAGAAGGGTACCAGTCGAGCTAAATCTTGAACTGTACGTCGTAGCTATTATCTATACGTTAGCGATATCATTCCGGCTTGGTCGGGCACATGGAAGGAGAGCGGAAATCAAAAGATATTCGCAGATGGAAGGCTAACTTGTCGATGTTCCCTACGGCTAAGTTCATAACCAGCAGCCATCTTTAAGGCAAGCTGTGTACTGATCTTGACCTCCGTAGCCAATAGCTTAGTCCCATCCCAATAATGCTGGGCCTCTTTCTTGATCCTCTGACCCAATGTAAGTTTCTTAGCTTCCTTCTTCTCCTCAACAGTCCTTTTCTCTGCAGCTTCCACATCATGATAGTTTAAATCTTTCCCTTCCGCAACCATCGCTTCTGCAGATGAACTATCGGTTGTGGATGTAACTTGGATCTGCTCACGAGGTTCGCCTCCGGTTTTATCCGGCTGTACCGATGCTGGTGTCGGTTTCTGCGCAGTCTTTGCTGGGAGTGGCTTCTTCGCCTGGTCTGCGTTAAACCCTGGAGGAGGGAATGATGGCGGCTCTAAGGGAGTTGAAGAGGAAGTGTGCTGCGTGGCATAGCCGCGCTGTTGGTGCTCGAGCGGGAGGAGAAGAGCCAGGGCTTGGACATGTTGGGGAAGGGAACGTCGGTAACGTGAAGTCGCGGCCGAATAAGGACCTAGAGTTCCTGGAATGCGGCAGCGTACTATTCGGGGTCAGTAACTGAATATTCACTGGAGAGTTGTCTTGATGCTCGACGCACATGCGGCCATTCTCTGTGCTGACACCGCATTGCGGGTCAGGGCAACCGATTTCATGCTGCCGCGTCGAGAGAGTGAGAAAAATTCGAATAGCAACTTCCGGTATGCGTTGAATGGTATATAAGTAACAGCGAAGCGTGCAAGAACAGGGTTTTGAAGAATGGTGGGTTGAAAAAGATTTGCTATGGTCGAGGTTGAAACAGGCGGAGGTTATCAATGTGCAAACCGCGCTAGGTAAAGTTTGGACAATCACGTGACGTTTATGTCATCTCCAGGTTTTTGGTGGAGTCGCCTCAGCAATCTGAAGTCGACTTCGATGGGGAAACAGGGAAAAAGAATGGAATTGGAACGCAATCAAGTTACAATATCATGATCAGATTAGTAATGTCAGGTAATCACCCTACATAAATCAACGGGGAACAGCAAGGTTCAAAACTCCTTGTCCAAAATTATCAAAGATAACTGACCCAGAAAAAGACATTGAAACTGGATTCGAAAAGCAAAAATGGATACCACATATCCAGCTGGTTGGCGGGCAACACAGGAGGTAAAAAACACGCTGATGGGCAAATTTCGCCTCGCAGTATCGACAGATAACGCGCAGAAAATAGAAAGTCCAAGAATAACGGGAACGCTTCAGGAGGGTATCCATAACGAAAGAAATTAACGAAAAAAAGTAAAAAGGCAAAAGGACGAAGAGACGAAAGAGGGTTGTGGGACCCGTGATTTCAGGTTCTAGGATAGAGGCCGGAAGTTGAAGGAGAATCCACAGTTGTAGGGGCTGACTGCGTATCTAGGAGCGGGATCTGGTTGACTGCGCAGTGGACTGACGAGCCCGTTTGCTTGACCTCCATATCATCATGGCTGTATATCTTCCCATTGCCTGACTCGGGAACTAAAGTAGGACTGGTCGAGCCGCCTTCGGGAGAAGTATGCCATTTGGCAACATCTTTCTTAAGCTGCTCCAGCTCATTTTGGAACCTTTTCCCAAAAACGTCAATATAATATGTCGCGCCGTTGTAGACACTCCAGGAAAAAACGACCATTAGGAAAAGAGAGCTGGCCCAACTGTACCAAAACCACAAGGGGCATGGGGTTATAGTTAGCAGCGCATAGGCATATTGTATGAGCATGAAAGCTGGCTCTTGTAAGGAGAGCGGGAGGCTGAGGACAAATTTTCCAATCCAGGTCTTGGCGTATGACTTTCGAAGCCAAGTAAAGCTTGTCGGCCGCCCTGCGGCAATCTTTTCACGCCGACGAACCGTTATGAGGAGATGATATGATAGCTGCCACACCGCGTAAGGAACGGTAGCCCATATCATCATTGCGGCGAGCGAGTAATGTTCCGGGCTACCTGGTTCGCTGAATTTGATGCTGTAGACAGCGGGGAATCGGTTGCGCAATACATCAGAAGGGGTCATATGAATTAAGCAGTGGAGGGTAACGGGCGGCATAATATGAATAAACAGGCTAGATATCAACTCTGTCAGAAAACTGATATCGATATAGATTCTCCGTAGGCCCTACTTACCTAGTAACTTTATCAAAACTGTGAAACACCAATGAGTTCCTCCACATGGCAATAGCAATGGCATTATTACCATATGCAAGGCAGTATGTGCTAAGGAACAATCTTTTCGAGCCCGGCAGCACCCAAATAGTCAAAACCGTTAAGAAATTGACGAAGTAGCAGAGATCAGCCAGGAAGTAATGGTATCCACGTCTGTGATAGGTGTAATAGCGTATTGGCATGAAATAACAAAACTGGGCCGTGTACCAGTAGAAGAAATATTCCGGGTAAGCACCAAGCAAATATCCACAGATAAGAATGTTAAGCACACCTGCGATGAAGGAAACCTTCTCACGAGCAGTGACTGTCGCAGTATCATTCCAACGAGCACCTAGCCGCTCAACAGAATCTTTCATGCGTTTCCGGTATTTCTCCAGCTGGTCGTCTGAAGACGGGACACGCTTGCGCCACTCCCCCACGACCCTTTGCTTCGCATGTATGCCTGTGTTCTTCAGTTTTTCCTGTTGTTTCTTAACCTTTTCTTTCTGAACAGTCAATGTGTTCTGCCATTTTTCTAGCTTCTGGGGTAGTGCAAGGTTCCCTAGCAGATCAAAAACAGTGAGTTTGTCCAGAGGAGGGAAAGGCTCCCAATCTTCCTGGAACGAGCTGCTCGCCCCAAATGAAGATGTCCGCGATAGCCCAATATTGTATGACGGCGAAGCATCAGGCGTTGAATTGGAAGATCCATCCCGATCATATGCTATCGCGTCGAGGATTTCGGTGTTTGGTTCAGTCGCGTATTCATTCAAACGATCTGGTTGTGACTTGCTCTTCGGTATCGAAATAGGCTCAGACATTTCGACCTAAAAGTGCCGGGCGCCGTACAAGGAGGGCTGGACTCAGGAATATGACAGGAGGGAAATGCCTTTGATAAACTCCTCCTCAATATCAGCCCCAAATACCTGGGTTGCGATCGAATTCAAAACAGGCAAGAGTGGGCTGGGCATATATAACCACAGACATAACCGCAAGGGAAGAATATTGGCTCGGTTTCTTCACAAGTTAAACAGGGTATGCGACGGGATAATGCGGTGAATTACACCTGTTGTGACTTCCTCATACGACGGAGAAAATGCGAGGAGAACGATGAGCAAAGGGCTAGAGAGCAGACCGGCCCTTAAATGGACCTAATGACAGAAAATAGGTCACCATGCCCACCATGCTCGCAGTGGTTCAACAAGAGGGAAAATGATGCTAACAGCCTGCTGTCCAAGAGAGATGAGAAGATCGTGCATGAAGCTTTCCACATGGTTGGTTTAGTTAATCTTTAATCCGAGCTTGAGCTGTCTGGTGATTCGCGCTAGCCGGACTGGGTCGCGAAGCCACCAGGTCACATGGTCAGACGGTTGCAGTTTGGCCCAAGAACTACGGAGTAGTCGCAATTGGGTCAATATCATTCGGAGATATCATATATAGAGAATGTGTTCCTATTTGTTGTGTGCGAAGTGTCACTTGGTCAAAGATCACCTTTTTTGTCCCTAGGGCCCTGTTCTAGAGTAGCCAACTTTAAGGACCTATGAATTTCTCCTCTCCTGTACAGTTTGCATCATAGTACTCCGTACGCTTTGGGTGAAAGATTCCGCAACAAGATATGAAAGCATAGTGTTATATTTATTTAAGTTCGCAAACTAGCACCTCTTAAGAGCTTCCATTACGCTACGAGGTCAGCTTTACTTAGAACCTCCTTCGGTGAAAGCAACTCCTGCCTATGAACTGCCCCTTTAGTCAATAGAAGCTCGACCATACGCTGCTGCTTATCGCCAGATAACCGCAGAATTGCAGTGTCCAGAGGAGTATTAGCCACGGTATCAATGTGAACCACATTGATATCCTCTCTCAACAGCAATCTTTCCCGCAATCTCCACATTTCCTCGTAGAACAGCCACCGATAGCGGATCCGTCCTGAAAAGTTTGTTGACGATATTTGGATCTACTCCGTCCGTCGCCAGAAGGAGCTCCACCATCACCAGATCGTTTTTACGAACAGCAACCCACAGGTCGGTTGGACCCACCTTGTCCGCATTGACATCGCTTGATTGGCCTCAAGTAGCAATTTGGCAACCTCATGGTTACCGTTATAAACAGCGCCGCCCAGTGTCGTCCAGCTGACGTCACATTCAGTGTCGGGTTCAATATCTTCATGTCCAAGCAACAACTTGACGACCGTTACATGCCCAAGTTCTGAAGCCTTGGTGAGCGGAGTTTGATTGTGCCGATCTCTCAGGTTGACATCAAATCTTGTCATTTCCTAGCAGCAACTTCACAAATTCTGCGTTTCCAAATGTAGCAGCTATCCATAGAGGCGTTTGTCCATGCTCGACTGGGATGTTTGGGTCGACATGATCCGCTATAAGGAGGAGCCGGACAATATCCTCATTCCCCATGCATAGAGGCAACGACAGTGGTGTGAACCCAAAAATGGCTTGGTGGTTAGCGCGACTGCGGTATTTGTGAGAAGGGAGGTCACGGCAGCCTTATCGCTACGCACAACGGCAAATGTCAAGCGGGTTGTCCATTCATAGAGATACCTGGACTCCGTTGAGCGGCTAGGAAGCACTAGCAGCTTTTTCACAATATGTAGAAGCCCCATACTCAACGACTGGAGCAGCAGCAAGTCACCCGCATCATGCTGGGAGAGCTCAACTTCTAGGCCATCCGTGCTCAGAAGCAATGAGACTGCAGAACACCGTTTCATATTGAATAAAAGCAGAACCAGCGCGCCGCCATCCGCCGCAGTTCGGGTACGGTCATTTTCGAGGAGCAATTTCAATACTGACTCGCACCCGTCTTTGGTTGCATGATGCAACACCGACTAGCCCTAGCCGTCGGTAAAGTGTGGATTGACGCCAGGTTGGTCGAGCAATAGCTTCACTATGTCTGCATGATTCTCATGAGCCGCAAACAAAAGTGGAGACATAGTTTGCCGTGCAGACCCAAAAACTGAAAATTGGCGATCCGGAGGGGACCAGTCATTGACAACGCCGTTGAGATCGATGCCGTCTCTATTGAGAAGGAGTTCAACGACCTTAACATGACCACGCTGGCATGCAATTATCAACGGTGTTTTATCATCAGTCCCCAACGCTCGCAATGAAGCACGTGCGTTCAAAGCTTTACGCGCAGTAATTTCATTCCCATGCTCCGCAGCCCAGAGTAGAGAGGAGTTGGCGCCAAGTCGATAGAGCTTAGCATCGAGAAGGGAGTATAAGCGCCTGTTGGTTTGTACAAAGAGTTCAAGTCACCAAGCGGGTAGTTCTTCACCGAGGACCAAAAATATTTCATTAGGTAGGTAGGTCGAGAAACTGCATCTTTAAAAAGTGTAGACAGTGGTTGTAAGGGTGCTACGCGACTTGCTCCGCTTCGGGAAGGGAATGGAAACCAATATCGACTACACTGCCCTTAGCTAGGGACCATAGAACTCCCACGGCTCCCGGGGCGATGTCATAAAATTGCCATCCATATACGTAAATAATGGCGGCTCGCGATTGTACCTGTAGACTGATCCAACCGTAATGAAGCTTGGCACGCTAACGGGAGATGGCATAGTATGACTAATAAATTACATTACGGCCACTGCTCCAGGTCGCGTCGCGAACGAGAAGCAGCATCAAAAAGTCGAAACCACAAAGTCCCAGCACCCGGATGGGGATTTCACGTACCTAGTTCATTGTTCCTCAGGCTACGCGATAGCTAATATCGAGTATTCCTAGCTATCCACAAGCATCTCATTTTCCGCGTCATACGCCTTAATTTGACTTGGAATCCCCGCTCGCCTGGCAACGGCGGGTGGGTGCGATTTGAGGAGAGACCATGGGGAAACTAATTCGGCTCGAGCTCTTCAGTAAGTTCTATCCCCAGATGCTGCTTTTGGGATATTCTATGATATGTTAAGATGCTAATGTGCTGTGCTGTAATAGATTTCAAATCGTACAAAGGGCATCATACTCTGCTTTTCGGCGATGCCTTCTTCACGTCCATTATTGGGCCTAATGGCTCGGGGAAATCGAATTCGTTAGTGGTACCCTTCTCAGGTGTGCGCTGTTTGATTCTGACGAATATGTAGGATGGATGCGATTTCGTTTGTTTTAGGAATCAAGTCATCCCACCTTCGTTCAACGCATCTGCGCGACTTGGTATACCGTGGGCGCGTGCTTCGTACATCGACCATCAATGACGATGGCTCCGCCTCGAAGAATGTCCAGAATGGCGTGAACGGTGATGGCGACGTGGAACCGTCACAGGAACCCGCTGAACGAAATGACCCAAAAGTCGCATGGGTCATGGCCGTGTATGAAGATGACGCAGGAGAAGAGCAGCATTGGAAACGATCAATTACAAGCCAAGGAGTGAGCGAGTATCGCATCAACAATCGCGTTGTAACCGCACAGCAATACAACCAGTCACTCGAAGATGAAAATATTTTGATCAAGGCTCGCAATTTCTTGGTGTTCCAAGGAGACGTGGAGTCCATTGCTTCTCAATCACCAAGGGACCTGACCCGCTTGATAGAGCAAATTTCCGGAAGTCTCGAATACAAGGCAGAGTACGAAAGACTTAAGGCGGAGCAGGAAGAAACAGCGGAAATCCAAAATGCGCAGTTGAACCGACGGAGAGGTATCAACTCCGAAATCAAGCAGTATCAGGAACAGAAGAGAGAAGCGGAAAATTATGCAAGGAAAGCGGACGAACGCGATCAAGCGATTATTACACACATCCTTTGGAAACTCTTCCACTTCCAGCGCTTAATTGAGGAGTCAAGTGCCGAGATCCAGAAGCACCAAGACGAGCTGGAGGAATTCCGACGTGGCGTAGAAAAATACGAAAAGAACCTTGAGGAAGCCAAAAAAGATCATGCTCGCGCCGGAAGGAACGTGGCGAAAGTGGAAAAGAGCATTAACTCCAAGGAAAAAGATATCGAAGATACGACGAATTCGTTAGTTCCTGTCGACGAAAAAATTGAAATCTCGAAACAGAAAGTGGCGAGGTACGCCACCCGGATTTCCGAAATCGAGAAGGAAAGCGATGCGCAATCGAAAACCGTCAAGCAACTCGAAAAGGCCCTTAAAGTTGTCGAAAAAGCTCAATCTCAGTGGGAGGATGAGTGGAAGAAAACAGCAAGCAAGAGAGGAATCCAACTCAGCGATTCCGATCTTCACGAATATAACAAGCTCAAGGAAGACGTAAATAAGCGTTCCTCTGCTGCCCAAATAAAACTCACAAATTTAAAGCGCCAGAGAAAAGCCGATGCCGAGACTGTTAACAGTTTAAAGAGCAATTTCGAAAGTACAGAGTGGCAGGTCAAAAATCTCCAGTCTGATGTAAATAATATGTTGGATCGCAAATCCAGTATGGCAGAGGCCATTGAATCTACATCTAAGGAAATTGCTCAGAAGAAAAAAGAACTTAATAATCTTACTTCTGAACGGCTTCGGGTAGCACAGATGCGGACCGAACTCGAGGAGAAACTTCAAGTTACTTTGAAGAAGCTCCTCGAGGCAGACGATGGCCGAAAGCAAAGCGAGAAGGAGTTGCGTACCAAGGAGCTAATATCAACCTTGAAGCGCATATTTCCTGGGGTCAAGGGTCGGGTTAGCGAGCTTTGCAAGCCCAAACAGAAGAAATATCAAGACGCCGTCAGCACCGTCCTAGGCCGGCATTTCGACTCCATCGTAGTGGACAACGAGAAGACGGCCAAGGAATGTATCCAGCATCTCCGGGACCAAAGAGCAGGCCAAGCAACCTTCATCCCACTCGAGACCATCCAAGTGAAAGCTTTCAATTCAAGCCTGAAAGGCATGCACCGGGGAATGCGGCCAGCCATCGAAACGGTCGACTATGATAATTCCGTCTCCCGCGCTATTACATATGCCTGCGGCAATGCGATCGTTTGTGATGATTTAGCCACGGCGAAGTATCTTTGCTATGAGAGAGGAGTCGATGCCAAAGCAGTCACGCTTGATGGGACGGTTATCCACAAGGGTGGTCTCATGACTGGTGGACGCGGCCCGGGCCATCAGCAATCCAAACGCTGGGAAGATACTGATATCACCAACTTGCATAAACTAAAAGAGAAACTTATTGCGGACCTGGGCAATCTCCCCAAAGCTCACCGCAAAGGTGCAGAGGAAGAAAGTCTTCAGGGACAGCTTACAGGTCTGGAGCAACGTCTGGCGTACTCTCGGGATGAACTAAAAGCTTTGGACAGAAATATTGAAAGCAGGTCCGGCGAAGTCGACTTCTCCAAACGTCAAATGAAGAGTGTGCAGCCAAAATACCTTGAGAAGAAACGTGCCCTAGAAGAACTGGATGAATCTATTGCGGAAGCCCAAAGCTCAGTTAGCGGGGTTGAAGATGAAGTCTACCGAGCCTTCTGCCGTCGTCTGGGTTACAGCAACATCAGAGAATACGAAGCCCAGCAAGGGTCGCTGCAACAGGAAGCCGCAGAGAAGAAACTTGAGTTTACTACCCAAAAGAGTAAGATTGAGAACCAGCTCAGTTTCGAGAAGCAGCGGCTGCAGGCGACCGACGACCGTATCGAAGGACTCCGCTCGCAGGCAGACCGAGATCGAGCTCTCATCGCTGAACTTGAAGCTGAGCGCAAAACCATCAAGGATCGTCTTGATACGCTCAACGCAGAACTCGAGTTACTAGGCGAAGAACTCGCGGAGCAACAGGAAGCCTACTCACAATCCGCAGAAAACCTGGCCGCTCAGCGTCAAGAGGTTCAGAAACGTTCCAGGAATGTTGAGGCTACGCTCAAAGCGATCAGTTCACTGGATGGCGAGAGACAGCGGCATGCTTCCGGTAGGTATGCGCTTTTGCGCCGCTGCAAGTTGGAAGATATCGATATTCCTCTTGAAAAGGGCTCAGCTCCACTGTCTACCCTGCCTATTGATGACCTAGTCCAAAATGATGACGATGCGATGGACGTAGACGAGGATCCCAACGTAGGGAGCATCCAAGCTTCTGCTATACACGACTATGGCATCGAAGTTGAATTCGAAAGCTTGGGTGACTCGCTGAAGGAGGTGTGTACCAACGTCGCCCATACTTATCATTATGCGTGTTACCTAACAATTTTCTACAGGATTCGGATGACAAGATCGAAGAGGAGCTTCAGGACCGGGTCAAATCACTTAACAGCGAGCTCGACAAAATGGCACCGAACATGCGGGCGATGGAGCGCCTGGAAGGCGTCGAGAACAAGCTTCGGAGTACGGAGAAGGACTTTGAAGACGCCAGGAAACGGGCCCGGAAGGCCAAGGAAGACTTCGAGGCCGTAATGCGGAAACGCTCAGAGCTTTTCAACAAAGCATTCACGCATATCTCGGAGCAGATCGAGCCCATATATCGCGATCTAACAAAGACGGCTAGTTATCCCATGGGCGGGAAAGCGTAAGTGAAAACCGGAAAGCAAGTATTTGGTTAGCTATATTGAAGACATTTTATCTGACTACTGGCGTTTTCCTGTTCTTTTTGATAGTTATCTCGACATCGAAGATTCCGAGGAACCCTATCTTGATGGTATCAAATACCATGCGATGCCGCCCCTCAAACGGTTCAGAGACATGGAGCACCTCTCTGGTGGAGAAAAAACCATGGCTGCCCTGGCATTGCTTTTCGCCGTACACTCCTACCAACCGTCACCCTTCTTCGTGCTGGACGAAGTTGATGCGGCCCTCGACAACACTAACGTAGCACGGGTTGCCAACTATATCCGCGACCATGCTGCACCCGGTATGCAGTTTATCGTCATCAGCTTGAAGACGGGCCTCTTCCAGAACAGCGAGGCGTTGGTAGGAATTTACAGAGACCAGGCTGCGAATAGTAGCAAGTGTTTGACGCTCGATGTATGCCCCTTTTCCATGAAAACATTTGTCGCGTTTCGTTTGCTCTAGTCCACAACTCTCTCATTGTGTTCGTACACTAACTTACCTGGTTACAATCTACAGCTTCGGAAATATAGATGATGTCCTTCGCTGTTTTCTTTATTTAGCTGATTCTCTCAATTTTCGTTTCAGCCTGTCCGTTTTGCTCCGCGATCCGCTGGAATGACGTTATTTCTTTTTCCAGCCAATGACAGCCAGCTTCGCTTCTATTTCATCTAGGTGGACAACAACCATTATCAGGCCTTTTCTAAGTTTTCTTTGAAGATGCGTGGATGTATGAAATATTGTTTCTTTTTGATAATGAGCACGATGGTAGGTAGGGTCGCTATGTTAACGATACGTATCGGGCGTTGCTATTCTTCTTCTGTGACGCTGTGCAATCTTAGCAACTTTCCACCGTACCTAGTAAAATTCATGTAACTTCAGTTCCATACATATGCTTTTTATCACTTATGATTACGCCTGATACTAAATCTACGAGAAAGTATGTAATTTGAACATATTCCAAAAAAAAAAAAAACAAAGTAATAAATTAATTAAGTAAATAGGGACACTCAGATACATGACAGTGCTTTTCAAAGCAGAACAGCTTTTGCAGCGTTCGTAACATGACATACGTAAATAAAAAAGGTCCACCCTTTGACAATTTAGAACCGGGACGCATATAATACAGGGGAATTTATCCAAAAAAATAAAAAATAAAAATAAAAATAAAAAATAAAAATAAAAAATAAAAAACAATTTAGATCACGATGCTCGTAGTAATTTGGTGTTGGGTAAAAGGGGGAGGATGCGCAGGTTACATATTGTACAGTGCATATATATACAGAGTAGATAGGGGAATATTTAGATTGCACACAGTGAAAAACATGTAAATATCCAAAGAGGGAACATAAACAACCAAATTTTAGCATGAAGTCCTAGTAGAAAAAAGCAATCACGCCCTCGGGACCATAAAATTGAAAAACAGTGCGATTTAATAAGGATTTGGCGAAGGCCCAGCGTTAAGGAGGACGCAAATCGGATCCCACTGTGTAACGAACGCTGGGTCCAGCAGTTTAGGTAGAATCTACACATTAATTAGCATATCAAAAAAAGACAAAAAATAAACATTATCAACAACGAAAAATCAGCGAAATACCTCTTTGAACCTCCGAATAAACTCCCCAAGGCGCTGACGAAGAGGGCTAAATCCGTCGTTAGGTGGGGCGCATAGGAGTGGCCGCCCATCTTCCTTGAGAAAAAGTTTTTTGCGGAGCCGATGGATTTGCTCCCAGTTGAGCATATCGAAATCTGGAATAGGATCGCCAGGGCAATAGATCCAAGAGTCTAGGCGGTAACGACCGTAGCCGCAGTACTCTCCACTTCGAGCAAGAACGATGGCAGGATCATCCCCGAGCTCTACAGCTTCTTCCCACTCCATGTCGTGCTCATGAGGGGGCCGCATATTGATCAGTTGGCGGTTGAGCTACTTTTTCCGGATTCGAGGTTTTCCGTCGAAAAAATGTTGGAAATTTCTTTATAATTCTATCTGGATATAAGCTATGTATTTTTGACTTGTTGCGGATATTCGGGCTCACATGTTTCTCAGCGTCTTTGCCGCTTGACTTGTTGAATGAATCAGTTGATTTCTGAAGAAAACTCTTTGGGAAGTGCTCCGAAGGGGCCACGTCCGTTGGAGTCTCTTGATCCGTTGGAAGCAGCAACAGGCTCGCCAATAACCCCAGCAGAAGAGTCTTTTTTGGGGTTCGTCAGGAAGAGAGTCAGGTAAGAGCACAGCACTCCGAGATACTGGATCATCTCATCAGTTGATGGCGCAGCTTCCTGGGATCTTTCGGGAATGCTAACTGCAGAAAGTTGAGAATAAAAAATAACAGAAAGGACAACCTCTGCAGCAAATACCTTTGGATATTTGCCGTGTGGTTTGTACCTTCTGTAAAAGTACAAATAACGGTGTGTCTTCTTGGAAGCAAGTCTGAAGCAAGTCTTTTTCTTTGACTTGGGCAAATAGTAGCTGGAGGCAGAATCAAGGCAAGAGGGACTCTGTCTGGCAAAAACATGATGATGATAGAGAAAAAAGGGAGGAAAAGAAGAGAAGAAAGAGCGACGGCGAGTCAGGTTTAAATGCTCTCGCCTGAACTTTCATGCAACGATTAGACTGTCGAGATGCTTGAGGAGCATTTTCCCTATATGGACAGAGCAAAGAACTCATACAAACCTACCGGAGAAATGATGAAGTTCCTCAGCCCCTACAGCGAGACCAGCTCCCAACTATAGCGCAGTACGGTGGTGGTTGGCCACTCATAAGGCGATGCAAGCAGAACGAACTTAACGGGAACCGTTGAGAGGCCATCAAAAGACGGGTGTCAACGGCGTCCCAAAGCAGATGGTAAACCTAAAACCTAGTTCATTCATCTGGGGGAAAGACGACAGAATGGATTCCCTCCCCGCAGCACTCCCCAGTAAAACCATGTATTTGCTGGGACTCCTTTCCTCTGAGACTTTGAATGGCGAACAGTAAAAATTGTAGGCGCGAAGGTGAATTTCGCTCCCATGATATAACGCCTGTAAAGAAAGGAGTGGGAGATATACCAGGGGGATCTCAAAAAAAAAAAATGACGTCAAAAAACGGTTTCACCGTTGGCCTTGGCTGATATAAACCTTCGAGAAAAGTATCCCAGGGCGGCGGCAATCCCAACTAGGAAGGAGCGAGCAATGAATGGCATACATGGTGTGTCCAAGGTTTAGGAAAATAGGCGAGTTGGGGAAGACCTCGATGTATGGGGGATGTATGCCCACAGCAACTGCCGTTTCGAGCTCGTAGGAAGTGGCAAAATCGCAACAAATTAGCCCGCTAGCATATAGAGAAGGTATTTCCCCATACTACTAGCAAAGAAGAGTGACTTTGTCCTTACGGGGGCTGGTATTTAAAATACCACTGCGGCTGCTTATAGACATAGCGACCTCGCTCGTGTATGGTAGTCCTGCCTCTGGATCACGTAACTTTAAAGCATCCAAAAGAGGAGAGAAATGAAATCGAACTGGAGATGGTAGAAGGATGATAAGAAATGTTGCTAGAAAAACAGAAAACCAGGAAAGGGGAAACCCGAATACATGAAGGGTCCCATTGTCGAGTGTCTATCTGAAATTAGCCCCTGCCTTGAAACATAGTTATGCCCAGGCTACCTGTAGCAAACTCCGTTTGATTCAAAGCGCGAGGAGAAGTCCCGACACCAGTGTAAAAAGTAGATAATAGCATGGAATACCAATGTAAGAATGTTACCATCCAAAAGACAATCACCCACATTCCCCCACGAATGTCTTCGACTAAAGAGGAGACGAACGGACGAAGGTCGACAATGTCTCAGGACCTAAAATAAGTCCGGCCTTTTATGAATTATCGCACTTCTCTTGCGTAACTCAGTACGGAAAGCACAACTCAGGGAGAATATATTCCGTGTCGCTCAAGTGAGGGGGTGGGATCCTTCTATTTATCAGCCGGGCGATGAATTCCACAACTAGGCACCTGAGATCATCTTGTGGGCCTAAACTCAGCACAAAGTATTCCACCTCCTTAAGAGAGAATCCATGGACTAATGCTGTGTCTCGCAGTTTCTGAAGAGTAGTTTCATAGGATCCAGGTGTGTCATAGCATTTTCCAAATTCATAGCCCCAAAGATAGCGCTGGTTGGTGGAGTTGAATAAATTTGTGTACAGCCACTCAACAAAAAGGAACTCAACAAAAAGGACGAATGCATGTTCAATACCTTCGAAAGTATTCAGCTTTGCATTCTTAATGGCGTCCTAGACGCAAGGGCCTCTGGTACACAGAAGGTTGTCGTGGAGGCATATATATATATATATACATATATGCCAGGTTTGATTATTAGATCCCACCATGACGTCCATCATATTTTGATTTCCTATCCGTCTGCCTGTAGAAATAAGTACGCATAGAAAAGGAACACCTGAGAGGGGGATTGGAGGAGCACATGCTAAGGGGATTTCTTTAGCAAAGGATCCTTAAACCACTCAGCAGCCGTCCTGTTATCGCTGTAACAACCTGGAATTTCTCCGCACTTCACTTGCAGGTACCAGTCTGGAAAGGACTCATTTGGCAGCGGCTTTCCTAGGCGTTTTTGTCGGAAGTAGTAGAAGAGGCCCGCATAGTTCCAATGGCTTGGGGGGTCGAGTTGTAATGCGGTTCTCCAACGAGTCCTATACCCGAAAAGGCAGGGGGTTGTTGCGATGTATTTACCAACATTGCTGAAATTTAGAGAAGTTTAGTGTAATGCTTGAAGGTGAAATAAAGTGAAAACAAGTGAGAGAAATTCAAGAGGAAATGAGAACTGGCCAAAGGCTTCATTATACGAGTACAGAAATGAAGGAGCAAAGGGAAGCAAATGGAAAAAAGAAAAAAGGAAGAAAAGAGAAGAAAAGAGAAAGAAAGGCCGTTCCGGTTCCAAGGGGTAGGGTTTGGGATCGGTTGCCTCCCATCAGCGAGATTCCTCAGCGACACATCTTTCAAAGGTGAGAAACTCGTCGCCAAAATAACCCGTCATGTCGAGGCGAAATGCACCAGACATGCCCTCCACTTCGACGTAAACGAATCCTTCTTGGGTGAAAGCGCGCCGCATGTTGATGAGTGTTTTCCAAGTAAGGTAACTTATTTTCTTCAAGGGCTCTTTCCAGAACGATAACTGCGGTCCAATGTTGCGTTCTTGGAAAGCTTCACGTATTCGCCTCATATCGTAGGTATGTAGGTGTTGTTTCGAGACAAATATGGGGCTAGATAACGTCACTTGCGATGGAGTGGTGACTATCTCGCGGGGTTTCAGAAACCCAAGCGTCCGCCGTACATTGATCCGAATTTCCGGCATACTCCCGCTGGCAGGCGCAGCAGTGATGCCAGTGATTAACTTTGTTCCACGACGGATGAATACGGCCCCCATAGCACCCATCAAAATGCATATGCCACCCATAGCATAGGTAGTGAAGTAGCTTACTTCCAAAAGGGGATCGGAAGTGATGGTGTAGAAGTTCCAACCGGCATACAGAAAACAAAATGCTGCTGTAGTTCGGGTGGTCACAACGTAAGAACCAAGAGAAGTTCCTGCATAAAGCTTGGTCGCTTCTTTGTCTTTCGAAATGGCTCGAGTAAATTTTTGGTAAAGATCTTCTAATGGCTTTCTTGGACCCTGTGGTTGCGATAGGACCGGCGCGCCCTTAGGTGGCGCGCGCGATGGAGCGGCTTTCCGTGATAGATAACGCCTGAATGATCTTGAAGGGAAGAAATGGCAATTTGGCGGACATGAGGAATTCAAAGACGGGAAACTGACGGAACCAGACAGCCGTGGAAAAGAATGACGGGGGAATAGATTTCGAAACATCGTTGCGGAAACGTACCTGTATAGTGGCAGATGGTTAGCAAGCTGAGGAGAGCTGAGGAGAGATTTCGGGGTTTTGGGATTTGCAATTGTCGAGGATTATAGCATTATAAAACATCGTGCGGGAAAGATAAAAATAAAGAGGAGACGGAAGAACTCGAGTTTAAGTACTTACAGCAAAGGACTGAGTTAATTGAAGCCGCGATACATACCTGCCGGCTTCTTCCCGTCAAACGTTGCGATGATCAAAAGTTTGAACATTCAAGGAAGCTCTTGGCGGAACATCGATTAATCCGGCCAGTGAGCCCGCCGTCAGCCGCACCAAGCCCAAAGCAGCAAGGTTGGGGAGAACATGGAACTTCACCGCGCGGAATAGCTTCATTATTCGACTTTTTGCGGACAGGCTCCCGAGATCCGTGTGTTGCAGCTTCGAGTTATACTTCCCGCTTAATTCCTCTTCTTGATGTTTTAGGCGCGTCGGCTGCAGATTGCAAGGATCACTTTGCATTCCTACCATTTGAGCAGTATATATATACATCGACTCCACTACAGCTCCGTCGTCATAGAGGGGGGCACTGACATTCGGGTGCCATGGCTCAGGTTTCACGAATGCCATGTTGGATTTCGCGATGCCGTCTAAATGCCTACAGATCTGCTAGATGTGAGCTTTCTTGTCAATAAACTGCGTGTTTTTCCTTAGAATGAGGCACACATTTAATTTCCAGCTTAACCGGAAACCTCCCCCATTCCTTCACCAGTTCAAAGCTGGCTGAGACTGATGTATATCTCTTCGCTCTGCAGATCTCCAAACCGCTTCAGGAACTCAATCCCAGGATCTCCCATACCCCCTTTTCCCTTCCGTCTCGCAATTGCTTAATGAGAAAGGCATATCCGGCCCGGATATCTCCAAAATACCTGCTTCCGGTCCCAAAGGCCGGCTCCTAAAGGGCGATGTACTTGCCTACACAGGGGCGATACCGCAAGACTACCCGTCCAACCTTTCTGCCCAAATTTCTCAACTCGCGCATCTAGACCTGAGTAATATTAAAATCAAACAAGGTCTCGCAGAGCCGCAGGCTAAATCCGTAGCGGCACCTGAACCGACAACCACACCGGCACCACCCAGTCCAGCCGAGCCCTCCCCGCCGAAGGAAACGCAAATATCTCTTCCAATATCCCTCTCTTCCGTCCTTAGCATGCAAGAACGCCTCCAGAAGACCCTTGGCATTACAATTCCGCTAAGTACCTTCCTCGCCCGTGCCGTAGATGTAGCCAACGACGCCCTCCCAGCATCCATGACCAAATCCCGCACCCAATCCGCCGATGTTCTATTCGACGAAATACTCGGGATATCCCCAACAAAGGCCACAGCCGCAAACACACACACTTCCCGCGGTAATTATGTCCCAGAGATAACCGCGCCGGAAGAAATCATGGTACACCAGCCTCCCTCTGCTTCTCCACGCCGACAAGTTCATCATCAGGAACAAGATATCATCGACATATTATCCGGGAAGTCGCAGCTACCATCGGCATCTGCATCCACGCTTATGCACGGCGAGGAATCCACATGCTTCAACTCCGCAGGTCTGGACCTAGCCACCAACATTTTCAGCATTAAAGTCCCCCCACCTGATCGAGTGCGCGGCGAGACCTTCCTGGCACGCCTTCGCGACGTGTTGCAAGATGAGCCGGAGAGTTTGGTGTTTTAACTTTCTTTTTTTTTTATGTACTCTTATTTCTACCTATACCGGGGAAAAAGTCTTGTAACAGGAAGCGCCGATCTGAGATATGTTTACTAAAATTTCCATCCTTCCTCCATTTGTTGTTTTTGTACTTTTGGTTCCATTTTGTGTCTAGCTAGCTTGCTACTAAGCTCTGTCCTTTTTATATATATAATTTTTCTTTCCACCCAAGGGTTCCCATTTCCCACCCCCTGTTTCTCTATTAATCCTTTCGATTTAGCACTCTGCTGCTCCCTCGTTTTCTGTAAAACTGAACAATTTTCTGGTATCATGTACTAAAAACAAAGAGCAAAACAAATATCCATCGGATGGGGATGGGGATAAGGAATATCACGTCGCCAATGCATCGCACTCATGTCAATTTTCTATTTCAGGACGAAAATGCGAAAATAGAAGAGCTAGGTGATACAGAAATCATTTCAACAAGTCAACCGGTAAAATTATAAATAAATACTAAATAGTATATAACTTCTCAATCACATTCCCTCCCCTTCCCTTCCTGCATTTAACATTCCATAAGCCCTCCTCATTCCAACGCTCTCCGGTTCACATTGCCGGATTCTAATGTCCCCCCAAACACCGCAAACGTTGATTGAACAAAGCGGCCGCCTCATGGACGGACAGCCTCATGGACGGAGGCGACAGTAAAAGTCAGAAGGGTACCAAAGTAGAAAAAAAGAAAGAAAGAAGTTGAACGCCGACAAACGCCTATTATCTGCCCACCCCAAGAACCTTTCCCCTAAGTCCCGCCATCATCGCCAACGCTGAAACAAAAGTAGTCATGACTTCCAAATATCTCCCTCTAGTAGGGCCGGGCCGCTTTGAAAAATGCTTATAGAAGGTTTCAAAGAAAAGAAATACAGCACAGGGGAAAAGAGAAAAAGAAAAGAAGGAAAGGGAGAAAAGTGAACAAAGATCGAAGTTTCTTCCTTTAGAAAACAGTGACACAAAGAAAAAGAAGCAGGTAAGAAGGGGAGCAGGATTAAGTGGGCGATATTCGTTTCGATCGAGATTGAAAAATGGAAGAGAGAAAAAAAAACGAAAAAGCAAAGACACAAAGCTTGGAACACGTGAAGGTGGAAGTAAGTGTTCCCCGTCCTCGTTAAACTGGAGGGATCGAAAGATGTAGCGAAGGTAGAAACCCGGTAGCGGTAAAAGGAGTCACCTGGGGAAAAGAGAAGAAAATCCCGCAAGCTACCTGATAGTCGCGTAAGAGTGGTATTTACTTTCCCTGCCATCATCCTTCAACCCCTTCTTATTAAATATCTTCCAGAACCGCAACGTCTCGTCCCCAGCGCCCGTAACGACAGTTTGCCCATCAGGACTCATAGCCAGGTATAGAACTCGGAAGGTATGGCCCGTCAAAGATACAACCTGTTCCATGCGCGGGTATTTCCAGACAACGATCTGGTTCTGGCTGTAACCATGGGTGCTGACGATTTCATCGGAGTTTTTCGACCAGGCGAGGTTGCACACTTGGCTTCCTGTGTCGACTTCTTTGATCTGATGACCAGTAAGCGTGTTCCAAAATTTTATTGTTCGATCTGCGGTACCACCGCCTGACGCTAATAGGGAATGTTGATGCGGAGACCATGCGATCGCTTTGACAGCTGCTATGTGGTCTGAAAATCGGAAAAGAGGTGTTTCGTTTAGTTTGTCCCAGACGATTAATTTATTGTCGTTCCCGCCAGATGCTAGTTGTCCATCCTCAGTATTCCATTTGAGTCCACAGATTTCTTGCTTGTGGCCTGTAAGTCGCCGTAGATATTGATCTGGAGATCGCACATCGCGGTGAAAGATGGTTCTATCCCTGGAGCCCGATGTGAGGATGTGGTCGTTCCAGGCAAGAGCACCCACTCGTAGTGTATGGCCTGTCATTGTTCGTAACCGTCGACAGTGTTCGGCATCCCAGATTTGTACCAATCCCTTCCCAGTTCCGATCGCAAGGTGGGTCCCCTTAAGAGCAATCTTGTCAGCTTTCCATAAGTTTTAGTAATACAGGACAATGAAATCATTTATTTACCCTTTGAATCCAACTGACACTCGTTACGGTGTCATCTTGCAGCTGGCATAACTTGGTAACATGACCATTCACCGAATCCCACATATAAACCGCCGACGCCAATCCCACACCCAGTATATTACTACTACCCCAATCCACTAGATTGAGGTAAAAATCGTCCGCTAGATCGGGCGCATCTAGAACTTTAAATGGCACTTTGTTCACATATCGCGGTTGCTTGCGCATGCTCTGCAGAATCCGCTGGCTATCGAATCGAATAGGGGACAAGCTATAGAGTTCAGATTGAACGTTGAGGTTTGGGCCATGCCCACTACGAGGCGTCCGAGAAGGTGTAGGGTTTCCAGAAACATGTCGAGGGGAGGCATAAGAAAAGAGGTTTTTGCTGGGAGTGGAGGGAGTTATGCTTGCGGGAGGTAAGGAGGAAGCGGCTTTGTATGAGGGTGGAGTTCGTGAGCGGGTAGGGTCATGGATTTTTGTTGAATACCCAGAAATCGGGTCAGGCGATAGCGAATGTAGATCGGGCTGTGGGACGGTATCTCCAAAGACTTCGCTCCGAAGCACTCTGGAGTATGTACGATTGGCTTCCTCAGCTAAAATGGGAGTATTTATTTAGTATCGCTCGAACACGAATAACGTATGCACAGCCGCACTTACTCTTTTGGAAATGTAGCTCTCCATGGGGCGTTCTCTTTTTCGCCTTTGAGGGGGTCGTAGGGCAGCCATCTTCATGAAGTAAGCTATAACTGGCTTGTAAATCCTGGCCTTCGCGGTTTGGGATGAACCTGCAAAATGCCAACAACTATTAGCCAGTCCAAACGGCGAACGAATATATCGAGCCTCCCGCACGGCAAAGAAGTCATCGTGCCGTATCATTCCATATCTTCTCTGATGCGTGGCTATCCCATCTACCCCCAAGAGAAGCAAAAAGAGAGCTTACCTATCTCCATAAACCCGTTGCCGCTTGCGACTCGGGCTCGTGCCTGGTGTTCTCTCCCGGGGCCGGCCCGCTTCTTCAAAATCCTTAAGCGCGCGAGCAAGAGCATCTGGATTTATTGGTTCTGAGTCTTGTCTATGTCGAAGTTTTGTTGAATCAAGTGAGGGATTGAAAATAGCGGCTCGAGGTTTTGTAGTAGTTGGCGGGGTATGGGACTTGGAGCCGGGTGGAGAAGCAAGTTTAGCAATTGCAGAGGAATCATTCTTAACCGCAAGGTGTGTGGCTATCATGCGTCCTTTCTCTCCCCCGGTTTCTGCCATTGTTGACGGATATCGAATAGTGGTTTGGTGGTTTGGTTGTCTGGCGCCGCTCTATTCAGCTCTGTGATCTGGGGTTGGGGGACGGATACTTTGGAGGAATTGGGAAAGACGTTCAGTAAGGGGCTTTGGAATAATCTACGGCCAAGGAAAACCGCTTATAAAGAGCAAAAATGACGATATATGGAACCGAATATAGGATAGATTGGCAATGTTGACATGAGCGGCTTTCTTCTTGTGTCCCGGTATTTGCTGGGCGACAAACTTCTGCAAAACAATCAATCCCAGCGACAGGGGAGGACGACAGGGGTAGGAAAGACAGGCGGAACAAGGACAGGAGGGTTATTTGTCGCTACCTGAGGATGTAACTCCGACTCCTGAAAGCACCAACATCCGTAACAGACTGAGAAGAGGCCGACAGATGGATAGTGAGTATAGCAGCGGGTGTGGGTGTGTATGGCCCAGCTCGGGACGTTTGATGTTGCTGCTCGAGCCGGTATGGCCAGAAAGGGAAGGAGCCCCCAGGCGCGACTTTTACGCGAAAACGCTACTCTGCTTCGGGACTAGCGCGCTGTCTATCATAACATTCCTCGATCTCTTGATGTGCTAAATTCGCAGTATATTCCCCATTACCACATTGAAGAATATCTGTCACTAAGTACGAAGTTACTCCTAAAGTGTGTTCTTTCGCTTTTTGTGACCGCCTTGCGTCGTGGTTTTGTTCCACCTAAATCTAATCCTCTTCCACAAACAAACTGATTCTTCACATGAAAGGAAGGAAGTAACTATTCACCCTAAATGTCACCCATGTCAGAGTGAATCCACGGATTCACTCCTTTGTTTGTCTGTCTCAATTCTTGCCTTCAGTAGGCTTGTTGAAGAAGAGACTTCCAACTTTGGACTAGATGAGCCTCTAGAGCCATCTGAAGCCATTTCCCCTCTATATCTCCGTCCGCTGGATACAGATATGCGTACATGACTTCAGGGGGTTTCAAACAAACCGTCGAACCAAGTTTGTTTGCCAATATCTAGGTATACCATGTGACTGAGATATAACAGCAGCAGTGTCCGTGGGAAAAAAAGCTTCATTCACATAGTAATCTGAGAGTCTCAGTCATGAAACAGACATGCAACAGATTAGCTATACAGAGTCTGGGATCTAGGGGCTTAACAATGAGGTTTGAAGTTCTCAAACAGGTAGTTTTACTTTCATTGAGCTTTACTTTCAAGTAGTTTTGGTTGAACAAAGAATAGCATCAATGCAAAGGCTAATGAATGATTGGCCTCAAGTGGTTTTCTCAACAAGTCCATTGTGTGCTTATCATTCAGGCTGAACCAGGCATCGTGGGACTGCGGGGATGCAAGGGTGGCTTTGCTAGCGCGTTGTTGATCCCAACCCCAGTTTGCCTCAAAACAAAACAATCGCGAAAAGTCGCGACTATTTCTAGAAAACGCCCGTAACCTTCCGACAACATCCTGGACGACCCACCATTCTTTTCTCCGCGCGGGGAAGAGCTAAGCAGCGCACCAAAGGCAAAATAACAAACCGTTTGAATGACGCGAGGTTTGCTAGGGACAATTGAATCTCAGATGAGGATTTCACCCTGGAAGTCTAGCCGAATCTCTCGCTTCACTCCCCAGACAATATCATGGCCTTTGTATCACAACTTGATTAATAGGATCCCGTCACTAGGGATTTAAAATAGGTGCCTAGTTATTCACTCTGCCTGCTCACCTCCATCCTTCAAGTAACTTAGAACAACAGTAAAGAGGAAAATAAAACTAGCACAAGAGCAAATCATGTCACTTCAAAGTAAAATAACACATTCAAGTGAGCTCTTGATTAGTTATATGATAAGTTATGCGATACGATACTGAGTGAATCCCGGCCCACGGGGACTACCCCGAGCAGGCTGGTCCGTGCATCGGGCCGAACATCCCAACCTAATTACAACGTCACCCCTCTTGCACTCCGCTTTTGACGGTGCGCTTTTCCTATTTCTTCGTATTACTCCACCCCAGCAGGAACAAAGGAAGGTTTGCGTCCTTCTGTCTACCAATTAAGCCCCACGAATGATCTCAAAACTCTGGGGAGAATCACTTAGCACAGCCCGCCATAGCATTCATTCACTTGGTCGTGCATCTACTGCCCACCCCACCACTCACTTCGCCCACAACGCCCAGAGGGAGGCCTCACTTCACCCTCAATCTAACGCCCAGAAAACACTGAGCCAGTGGCATATCATCAGCCATTCTCGTAGACTCTCCTCCTCATCACTTTCATCTTCGTCTACTTCAGCTACAATGACAGAAATCAACTTCAAAGCTCAGGCTAATGACTTTTTGTCCTTCGTCAATGCTTCCCCAACACGTAAATCTCCCACTTCCCGCCCCTCCATCCCCCGACTTTATTAGTTTATTTTCAATTTACTTGAATACATAGCTAACTATACGAGTATGTATATATAGCATTTCATGCTGTCGCTTCAGCTGGTAAGCGTCTGATCAACGCTGGGTTTCGAGAAGTCAAGGTGAGTAAAATCTCAACTTCACAAGACGTACCCACAGACCATTCATGCTAACCATAATTTCCTTCGTATTTTTTAGGAGAGAGATTCATGGGCATCCATCTGCAAGCCGGGTGGGAAGTACTATGTGACTCGCAATGGTTCCACGATCATTGCCTTTGCAATTGGCAAAAAATGGAAAGTTAGTATTAATTCTCTATCTAATAATGGTCATATCATATACACTTTGCTAATCAGTTAAAATCTCTTCCTTGTGATCAGCCCGGAAATTCCATTTCAATGATTGGTGCTCATACCGACTCTCCATGCTTGAGGATAAAACCAGTCTCGAAGAAGTCTGGCGATGGCTTTGTCCAAGTCGGTGTGGAGACCTACGGTGGCGGTATTTGGCATACATGTATTTGTCTCCTTTACAACCTGGCATAATGTACTTATAGCTAAGAGTGAATTTAGGGTTTGATCGCGATTTGGGCATCGCGGGCAGGGCCATGGTGAGAAACGCCAACGGGACCATCGAGGCAAAATTAGTCCACATTGATCGACCAAGTATGATATATCCTCTCAACACCACTACATCAGGCCAAATATCTAACACTTGTTCCTAGTTCTGCGTATCCCGACACTAGCCATCCATCTGGATCGTCAGGAGACATTCTCCTTCAACAAAGAAACTCAACTATTCCCGATTGCTGGCCTAGTCGCTGCAGAATTAGCCAGGAGAGATGGAGATTCAAATTCTAAGGAGGATCTAGAAATCCGAACAAAAGGCAATGACAACGGAAACAACGCCGAGTCCAATACACCTTTTGCTCCGCTCAAATCAACTACGGATCGCCACCACCCTTACCTCGTCGAGTTAATCGCATCTGAACTCTCCGTCAACGCTCAAGACGTCGTCGACTTTGAGATGCTCCTCTACGATACCCAAAAGGCTTGTTTAGGCGGCCTTTTGGATGAATTCATTTTCTCAGCGCGCCTAGATAACCTTAACATGTCCTTCTGCGCCACAATGGGCTTACTAAATTCCCTGACAGATCCAAAATCTCTCGACAACGACTCTTCGATCCGTCTCATCGCCCTCTTCGACCACGAGGAAATCGGTAGCCGTACCGCACAGGGTGCAGACTCAAACGCCCTCCCCGCAATCTTGCGCCGCCTCTCCGTTCTCCCAGGATCATCAACATCATCAGTCGACATCTCAACAGCCTACGAGCAATCCCTCTCAACCTCCTTCCTTCTCTCCGCCGACATGGCCCACTCTGTAAACCCCAACTACGCCATCAAGTACGAGTCGGACCACAAGCCAGAGATGAACAAGGGCCCTGTAATTAAAATCAACGCGAATGCCCGTTACGCGACGAACTCGCCTGGTATCGTCCTTTTGCAGGAATGTGCGCGCCTAGCCGGCTCTGCGGGCAATGATATAGGTGCGGAGACCGCCTCGTCATTCCAGGGTGTTCCCTTGCAGCTATTTGTCGTCCGTAACGATTCGAGCTGCGGCAGCACGATTGGACCCATGCTCTCTGCTGCGCTGGGCGTGCGGACGCTGGATATGGGGAATGCGCAGTTGAGTATGCATAGTATTCGTGAAACGGGCGGGACGAATGATGTGGGTTATGCAATTAAGCTATTTGAGAGCTTTTTCCAAAATTACTCGGGGTTGGCGAGGACGATCTTGGTTGATTAGATGGTTTCGAGTGGGATGCTTTTGAGGAGTTGTTTTAGGGAGGTAGGGGCTTTGGGAAAGTTCCGCAGCGGTCGAGCTATTGACGACCATTCAAAGTGCAAGATAAAGAATGTTAGCTCGTTATTCGTTGTCGTTATTATACCTTCCCAGCAGCCTGTAAGCTCAAGTTTAGAATGAACGTGAGCATAAAAGCTTCAATATACAAATATTGTTGCTATGGTTGCACCACAGATTTTATGTTACCCTTAGAACCATTGCTTCGCCCATTTGCTCTGGATTCAATGCACAGGTGTTATCTATACTCAATGTAAACACAATATGCATACGCCTTCGTTCAGCGCTTGCAGCTTGGTACTAAATATCATTCTCCTACGCTCACGACGTCATGATCCACAGACCCTCAAGCAGACCCGATAATAAACGAGACACCTATTTCCTGTCTCCACTCCTTACGCAGAAATCGGGGAGGATATGAATCAGATTCCGGCACTGGTCAAGCAGAGCAGAGCCAATTGACATCCATGTGCTGCACAGAACACAGAACTGGGACAGTTTATATTTGAAAACAATTCATGATTGCTAATTGCGAAAACTAAATATATCAAAGCTGCAAGCTGTCAAACATCCTCCAAAACTTGACAGGCTGTGAGGAGAAATACTTTGTAGAGGACACATCCCATTCCACATAACTTGAGTGAATCAAGTTTATGAAGCCAACATGGAGGAAATATCAGGCCTCTTAAAAAATAGATGTAATGCGCAGGTTGCAATAGAAGAAGATACAGCAACAACACTTGCATGGTGCAATATATTAGAGGAAAGACAAAATGATGGGTAGGGCCATGTTTTATTTGGGGCAGTTAGTGAATGCAAATAGGGAGAGGAGTAAAACAGAAAGGGAGCCCCAAATCCGGGGAAAAAAAGAAAAGAAAAGAAAAGAAAAAGAAAGAAAGAAAGAAAGAAATTGGAAATCACACACAAAATAAGAGTCCAAGAACTCTTTGAAAAAAACTTGGCCACTCCTTTCTGTGGTCCTAGGAATTCATGGATGCAACGCACTTGACAAATTTCGTCCATACAAACAAGTTAGCAGTTCCGCGGAAGCACTTCATCTCACTAGCAGCCTGCTAAACAGGGGGGAATCAAATAGGTCATGTTGAAAATAGAACCATGGTGCTTAGATTCAGATCAAACGTGCGCACACAAAGACCTCAAAACTGATAATGGGGACGAATGAGGGTAAAAAATAAAGAAATTGGAAATTGGAAAAAACAAGAAACCACATGAAACAAAGAGAAATTCAAATCTTATTCCATCAAATTTACTGCCATCTGTCCACGATAGTTTCAGTCCCATATTCCTCTGAAAAGATGAAATTATGGATAGACACTTGGTGGTTGCCTATATTTCCATCGCTATTGCGCAAGGACTCTCTCGCTTGACGGTTGAACTTTTGGGAATTTGTAAGTGAAACAAGAAGCAGTTTGGTTTGCGAGCTGTCTAGGGTGTCTGGGCAAAGCTTGGGATCTGGCGAGTCTTCCATTCAAGTAGGGGATGGGGAGTTTGAGGAGATATCATCTCGAAGAGGTCCTGTAAAAAATCCACGGCCCTCCCAAACGATGAATACAGAACAGGACATGGGATGCTATTATTATTCTCGTCCTAATTTCGAAATTAGAGCACTAACTCCCTTATTCCATTCCGGTTAACTGTCTTGTATGACAAAGTCTTCACAAGACTCATCACCAGATTCAGCATCCTCTGTCGCGTTGAGAGTTTGGCTTAGAAGGGCTGGTCCATCTCTCTCCGCATCAGTTGGGGCTGGGTTAAGTGCTGTATTAACAATTAGGCGCGTATCCTTCGCCTCGCTCGCCATATGATCCATTGGCCTAGTGGATATTTCTGAGGAATTCATGGGCGAATATTTCGTTTGCGCTTCGTGAGATGTACTCGCGGCAGGAATTTCAACTGCTGATAGCAGTTCCAAAGAACTCGTTTCAGATGGCGACAGTATGGAAAATTCAGGTTGGGAGGATTCAGTGCGGTTTTCTTGCTGGATTGGGGCGGTCAGCTCATCAATCCGTTTATTCACAGTTTGAGAAATAGACGCAGGTTCTCCCTTAATGTTTGAACCACTTACACAGCTAATGCCACCCCTTTTCTTAATGCCAATTTGTTCACATCCACCAGCCCAGACAATAGCCTTAGTCCAGAATTTTACTCGTTCCTCTTCTCCGGGTCCGTCGAACCAAGATGCAAAAATTGCAGGCTGGATAGTGAAATCTATCACTGAACCATCGAGGCTCTTGTCATCTTGTTTTAGTCGTAAGGCAGGGTGTGGTTCCATAGTTTCAGATGTGCGACTGAAAGTTTTACCCTGCAGAAGACCAGCATCGGAAGTGAGATATTTGACGTCGTAATTTTGCTGCCTGAGCCTCAATACCATAGTCCCGGTAGTGGCCATAACGTGTACCAAGCTCCGAAGGCGATTGGCCACTGCTCCTTCAGTTAAAGGCTTAAGTAGAACAGCCGTCATATCGATAAAGCTTCGGGCAGATTTCTCGTAGAAAGTGGTCGTGCGACTGAGAATCCCATTATACTCAACAATACGGCTGTTGCCACCATGTCCTTGCAGTTTGGGTTCCAACGTACGCAAAGTCCACCCAATCCATGCATCTTTCTTGTCTAGATGTGGAAGTCTGTTTAGCGCAAATACGGACAATTGTTCACTGGGTGCAACTTACGTCTGGGTACACACTCCATTAGCTCGTTGAGAAATTGTCGAGACGGACATTTTTTCTGTTCCTGAAATTCTCGGTTCAGAAAGAATATTGGATTTTCCACTATAAACCAGCAGACAAAGTGCGCCAAAAACGTATTTAGAAAAATGAATTTCCCATAAGTAAATTTGCTGAGGGCTTTCAGGTTTCCAGAACATGTCGTGTGCATGAACAGACTCTCGTGTAAAGAACGCGGCATATCAGAGGGCAATGAATCGAAATCAACTGGCTCCTCCGGGGAATACTCTCGTGCCCAGTCACGGTAGAGATTCATGAGGTTCTGAAGTCGATTGCGGACATCACTATCGTCCATCTTCGGTAAATTGTGTTCTTCACGCAACTCCATCATCGAGGTTTGGAGTTCCATATTCTGGTCCTTCAAGGTATTGTTCTCTCGTTTGAGCCGGGAACATTTGGTATTCAGAGCTTTAATCGATTTCTTTGCTTGGTCAAGCTCACTCTGTAGCATAGCCTTTGTTTTGGGGTTGTAGTTGGATTTGTGTTTCTTGTTCGTACGACCATCTTGGAGATCGTTCTCAGATGGCCTCTTGAAACTGCTAGTGCTCGTTTGACCTTGCTCCCCTGATTCGAGACGTTCTGCTGGTCCACTCTGACTTTGATCGCCCTGCACAGATCCGGCGTCCTCAGAACACATGTTGAAATTGTTGTCGTAGAAGTGCGGCGGTAAGAGACCACAGGTTAATTTTTCAAGGCTCGAAGGTATATGGATACAACCGATGTCGAGAATGGAGAGTAACACATCGATATCTTGCTTTAGCTTGAAGGTGAATAACGAAACTGAAGTAGTTGCCACCAGGCAACAGGATGGAAGTCAATCGACACTGACGCCAAACAACAACACAAAAAGTGAGACAGAAATAATTTGCTAATGCTGAATAGTTTCGCATGACTGAGGGCAATTAAATGAAAAGAGGAGAAAGGAAAGATTGCTTCATTGTTTATGAATAATAATCCCTGAAATTAAATAAAATCTACTACTGAGTGGGTTCCTCAAAACGTGAGGCTAGCTGAGTGTCCAAATGGCCATGATGCCCTGCCTGGAAAAAAGCAATTTGTTAGCTAACTGAAGAACGAGGCAGATAAACGAGCGAAAGAGACCTAACTTACTCGATCAGGTAAATCATCGAGGAGCTCCTCGGACACGAATGGAAGCGGCATCGCTCAACTAAACCCTAGACTCTCAATCAACATCCAAACGCAAAGAACAGGTGGAACAGAAAAGATGCCTATTCTCCAATTTGGGCTTGACGGTAGTTGGCCAATATACAGAGGATCGAATATAATGCCGAGACTGATATGATTTCCAGACTCCCCAAAACCCGTCCAGACCCCGAAGTCGAAGCCAAGAGCTAGTAGCGGTATTCCAAATGGGGTGGTCAGAAAACGAGAGACAATCAAAAGTAAGTCAAGCCAAGCATGCCTCGAAGTAGGCTGATGGATTCCGCCATAGGGGAAGTAGAAGACGAGTCCGAGCTCGGTTCACCAGCAAAGAAAAGCAAAGATAGTACCGCAACTGCCCATCTAATCGTTGGTATTGATTTTGGTACCACATATTCAGGTATGGATATCGGAAGAAATAAATGATGACATTCTGATCCGATTGCAGGCGTTGCTGTTGCGCATTCCGAGTTTGATCGTGAGAAAATCTATATCATTTCAGCCTGGCCAGGGAATGTAGAGGTCAGATATAAGGTCCCCACGATGATCGACGACAAATCAGAAAACTCGAACTATAGGGGATGGGGTTATGCCCTATCATCCACAACGCACTGCTCATCATGGTTCAAGCTGCACATGGCTCCGGACAACACATTATCTAAAAATGATGACCCCCTTCTATCCCAGAGTGTGGGCCCTAGCTTATTGAGAATCCCGGACGGGGAAACTCCAGAGATTCTGTGCGAAGAATATCTTCGACGCCTTTATAAGCACGTCATGGGGAGGCTTAGCACGATATATGGGCAGTCAATTGTGGATATGCTACCAGTAAAGGCGGTATTGACAATCCCAGCGGACTGGGATAAGAAGTATAAAACAACCTTATGTGAAGCCGCACACCGTGCAGGCATTGCAACCGGAGAGAACGACTCAATCTTAACGATCGACGAACCGGAAGCCGCTGCTCTCGCTGCATTCGAAACCAGCCTGGGGAAGAAACACAGTTCAATTTTCAAGGTAGGATCAAGAGCCTGCATTCGCAACCTTATCAATTATAACTCCAAGCAGTCGGTTCGAAAGACGTTAATCATTGGCATTTTCGCCCTCCCAGGTAAACAACAATGTTGTGGTGGTTGATATCGGCGGGGGAACGATCGTAAGTGCATCGGCCTCAAGTTCTTACGGCAAAGTTGACAAGCAATCGTTAGGATATCATAACCTACAAAATTGTTCGGACAAATCCCCTCGAAGTAGGAGAGGCCTGTACAGGAACTAGTAAGTGCCCTCCGGGCGTGAGCATCTATGCCGTTATATCTGATAAGAAACAACATAGGCGCAAAGTGTGGGGCTACCATGATTGATCGCGAACTGCATCGACTCATGGGAATAAAATACGGATCTGCATTTTCCAACCTCCCTGCCAAAGAAATAGGTCATGGTAGCGAGTTTATGGCGGACATCGAAATAATCAAGAGGAGCTTCACAGGCCACGGCGACGAACACATAAAAGAGCACCTGATCCGTCTTGTTATGAACATTAATGATGCTGCCGGGTACGTCTACGAATTGGGACAAGTAAAAATCACTAGGTTCGTTCCATCTCGCATATCCTAACACGAATGTCTCAATTATTAAATCCATTATCCGCAGTGAGGAACTTGCGCAAATTTTTGACAAGGTCATAAGCCGCGCCTTCGATATGGTCTCCGAACAAATCGAAATGGCTCGAAAAAATAATGATAATCCCGTGAACGTAGGTGCTCCTAAAATGGTTGGTAAGAGTGCAATTTCATTGACAGGTGAACTTCTCAGTTAATAATACTTTGCGGCGGCATGGCCGACTCCCAATACGTTCAGGAGCAGTTTAAAGAATTCTGCCAGAACAAACTGGACAAGAAAGTCGATGTAATTGTACCAGACGAAGCTTGGCCGGCCATTGCAAAAGGAGCGGCACTCCACGCTTTGGGACAATCGATAGTGGAGAGCCGCAAAAGTAGATGGTCCTATGGCATCGGCGTGCATAGAGCTTTTGATTCCAAACGTGATAACGAGGAAGATCAATACAAATGTCCTAGCAGGGGAGAGCGAGTTAAAGGATATGTTGAATGGTTCATTAAACGGGTACCAATGAACTTCCCATACTGCAAGAATGATTGTCTCAGAATGAAAACTGGACACGCTAACGGATGCTGCAGGGCGAAAGCGTCAAAGACAAGGTGAAATGGATCCACGGGTACATCGTGATGCGAAAGGGTAGACAGCTGAGAGACACAGTTGGCGATTTGGTGTTGTACAAATCCAAGAGTCCAACCCCAGGGAATAAAATTGAATGACCCAGGTGAGTGCCATTATCATATGAAAGTAAGTAAAAAACGGCTAACAAGCAGTTATCATGATAGATGTCGAAAAGTTGACGACCCTTAGCATTTGCATTCCGGCTCGGAACTCGCAGGCCGACAAAAGTGTGAGGGTCGGGCACATAATCTTGGTGAACGAGAAGATGGTGAAGTTCGAAGCCAAATGCGGAAACAAACAGATCGGGCTCAAACAGACTGATTATGAAGATGACAAAATATAAGCTAGATAGACATCTTACCCGCGCGCTGGAATCCAGTGGGAATAGATGGAGGGAGGAAAAAGGGGTTGGTTGTTGGTTGTCGTGATAAGATGCGGCGGGATCGAAGCTCGATTAGGGTTCGGAGAAAAGAAGATCCGGTTTGTTCTGGGGAAAGCGGCGGCGGCCGGGGGAAAGCAGTTGTTACAAGCTCTATAAAGCCAGCCAGGCGCATTTTCATCCACGCCAGTAGGGAAATGTAACTACCAGCTGCTCGAGCAAGGACGGTTTTCGTTTGGTGTGTTTTCTATTTTTTTTAAAAAAAAATATCCAGTTTTTTGTCCTTCAGAATAGGTAGTTAGTTACGAAGCAATAATCCGATTGCCTCAAGCTGAGATCGCTCCGCACTTCCTTGGAGTCCCCATGTCCCCTCTATGACCACTCCGGATGTCTTTCGAGATGCGCAGCACATCGCCGACGTCTCGAACATTCCCTACGACTCCCGCGACGATGACGGAAATCCCGCTCACCTTGGGGTGTCGGGGTGGTCTCAACGGAGGGCTATTTATGCAAGCTCGAAGGCGGTCATGCTCGAGAGGCTGCTGCGTGACCTGGATATGTTGATCTATTGCGAGTTGTCTGCCGTTTATTATATGGAGTAGGTTCTCTGCTTCTCGCCGATATGTCTCTGTAATATATATATATTCTGATACTGATGTGTTTTGGTTCACAAAATAGCTGCTCAATCCTCCATTTTACTATCCGCGCTATAGTCCAATTCATCTTCTTCACACCTAAAGCCGGACCATTACCCGAAACATCAACGAACGCGCCTCCCATCGTAACTGTTTTCTTGAGCAATATAGCCTGCATGATCCTCCACTATGTATCATCTGCTCCTATGGCTGGCGAGGCGTCTCGAGGTTATCTACATGGCGGCCTATTCATCGACTTCATCGGACAAAAAGGTCCAATATCAAAATTCCGCCTATTCCTCTTCGACCTTCTAATTTTCGGGATACAACTTATCATGATGTGCGTCATTCTAGAAAAGGACAGGACGAAACAGCTTGCGAGACCAACAGACGCGGCAAACCGTACTCCAAATCTACAAGACCATGATTCCGAAGAACGAGGTGTAGCACCTGAGGACACGCACTTGCCGGGCAGTGCGGACGATATCGAAATGCAGGACCTACCATCGCTCGAACGAGCTTCGGCTGAGGAGAGCAGGACTAGACTTCTTGAATTCGAAGATGAACGTGAAACTTCCGCTCTGGTTGGGGACAGGCATCCTCGTGACGCTTTTATATCGGCCCAGGCGGTCATCGCGGATATAAACATCTTTCAGGCCCTTCGAGATCAGTGGAATAGAGCCCCACAAACGAATGCCAGTCGGTCGACTGATTCTCAACCAACAATATCGACTCAGAATGGCATGGTGGTGCCCTTCCTGCAGCGACGCTTTCGATTCCAGTTGCGCACCGTTTCATGAGAGCAAATATCCCACGGCGGCACATGTAAAGGGCAGTGATTTTTCATGAGACATTTTACGGTGTTGGGTTGCCGGTTGGACATACTCATCCTTTTATTTCCCTTTATTACTAACGAAGCGTACTTTTGAACCTTTCTCTATTCATAATTCTGTACCATGTATATATCGCTAACGCCATTAATCCTTTTCGTCTATATCATATTGTACATTTACTGCACATGCACATCGTGAATTGTGCCCGTCACGTTACCATCTACTGTCAGGAACAGAAAACAACATGGAACGAAATATGGAAGACTGGTATAAGAATTCGGGCAGGGATCTAAGGTCGCAAACACGAAACACACAAATACCATCTATCAAACAAATAGCACAAACAAGCCTAAACGTAACATAACCCAGAACATATTCATACAACACAAGCAGACACAGACGAAATCAGAAACAAAATACTACGAACTCCCACCTTCGTTACCACCACCACTCTTCCCCCCATCCTCCGTCTTGGGCTTTATCCTCCGATCCAAAATCTCATCTACAATCCCCATCTCCAACGCCTCCCGCGCCCCCATGAAGTAATCCCTCTCCATCCACTTCTCAATTTCATCCAGCGACATCTCCTTGGTCAAATGCAACTTATAGATCTCGTTGAGTTGGCGGCGGACGCGGAGGATCTCTTTGGCATGGATGGCGATGTCCGTTGCTTGCCCAAAGTAGCCGCCGGAGGGCTGGTGGACCATTACGGAGGAGTGGGGGAGGCAGTATCGTTTGCCCGGGTGGCCGCCGCAAAGGAGTAGGGAGCCCATGGAGGCTGCTTGACCGACGCAAATGGTGCTGACGGGGGCGGAAATGTAGGTCATTGTGTCGTAGACGGCGAGGCCTGTATGGGAAGAAAGGGATTAAAATTGCCAGGTTAACAAGGGATATATACGTAATAATTCATTGGCTGTGCGCCGCACCTGCTGTTACTGATCCTCCCGGTGAGTTTATGTAGAGATGGATTGGCTTCTCCGGGTTATCAGCTTCGAGAAAGAGAAGCTGGGCAACGATGGATGCGGAGAGGGTTTCGTCGACTTCGCCATTGAGGCAGACTATGCGCTCCTATAAATATCATTAGCAGTCTGCAAGGCTCTCTCGTAATAATTGAGTGAGCTGGGGTGTTATGTCATACCTTAAGTAACCGGGAGAAGATATCATCTTTCGTACAGATATGTTGTCAGCGCTCGTTTTGCTTTGAGAAAAAGGTGATAAATTCGTCACACGCGCTCAATGCGTACATGTATGCCAGCCACCTCCCTGATCAGTTAGCCTCTAGGGTCTTATTCCGCAGTCCAAAAATATAGAACTTACCACAGTCTCAGTCACGAAAGGAGTGGGTGTCCATCCCCGCGGCGGAGTTAGACTCGGCCGATTCGAGTAGTTTCTAGTCGTCGCGAGGGATAATTGCCGGGCTGCTGGTCTGAGCCATCTAAAGGAATTCATTTTGGGCCTTGATACTTAAAGCCTAAATGAGGTAGAGGAGTCAGAGATAACAAGAATGGCAGGGGTCGTCGAAAGGGAGTGTGAGGTTGCAAGTTTGAACTCTTCAATGATTATCAGTCTCAGGCTTCGATGCCAAGCCTAAATATTTACTCCATGTGCAAAACCTCAATCGCGGCTAAATATTTATTTAAGTAAATAATAGCCACAATAATGCCAATAACAATGGACTGACCACCTCAACGGAAAAAAAATCAGATACCTTTACAGCGGTTGGACAGCGCGAACAATGACTACAAGATGTCCATACTGCCACATTTCATATGCATCATTGTGTCTAAAGACCTTCCATCGTCTGGCCATCGAAGTGACTACCACTCTTCCAGCGCGCCGGAGCTTCATGACAAGCTCTAGCTGCCACTTCCCCAAACCAAACCCTAACCAGAAGAAACGACATGGAAATCCAAGACGACGAAGAATGCAAGAGCTCTCCAAGCTCGAGAGTCTGCACGCTGAAATCTCCGGACTCGCTAAAGAGTTGAAAAGTAAACCACAAACTGCGCAATCGTCTAGCCCTTCTACACCCACTGAAGGAGAAAAGAGCATACCAGGCCTGCCTATACAGCCAGAAGATATACCACATACACATGCGCCACCTTCGCAGTACCTCCCCAAATCCCCCATTGTCGCAAGACTAGAACAAAGGGGAAGCAAGTTGAAACCCCGTGCGGGAAAACAGGATATTGACCGCCTAAAATACAACCCGTGGGCGCAGATACTAGCAAGCCCTGTGCGCATGTGCGTTGCAACTGGAGCCCGGATACCAGATAAACTGCTGGGAGACTGGGGCTTGGTGCAGCACCCGAAGACAAAGAGGTCATGGATCATGCCTGTGGACTTGGTTAAGGAGGAACTGCAGAGAGTGAGCGCGAAGAGAATGCCAACGACATCATCAGAGACGCGCGATGGCGTTCCTGAAGAGGACGCGATACTACCGCCTCCATCTCCTCCGCCACGATACAAATTTCGTACCTTCCACATGACGAGTAGCGTAGAGGTGTTGGATGCGATTTCTAAAATGAAAGAGACTCAGCCGGGCCGTCTTATCCCTACTAATTGGAAAGTACCAAAGGGACCCTTGCAGCGGAAACCGACTTATGTTTTTCGAAGGGACATGTCAGATTATTATTTGGCGCGGATGAGGGAGAGGGTCATGGCATGGTTGAAGAAGGCGAAGGAGCTACGGCCACTCGGGGAGAAATCGGGGGACTGGACCGTTCTAGACACGGGGATAGAAGCTATTGGAGAAGAAGGGTTGGAGGAAAATTTGCGGAAATTAGGAGACTTGGAGCATGTAGCTTGGGGAGCGGTGTTTATATCGAGGAGGGCAGGGACGGAGGACACTGACAATTCTCTACCAGGGGAAGAGTCAGCAGCTGAAGAAGACAATCCCAACATACCTTCTACTTCGCAAGTAGAATCGACAGATGAATCAAGCCGTCCAGAAGCCTCTATTGCTCCAGAAGCTCATTCGGAATCAGCCAAGGTATTTCCCAAGCTACCTAATTACGTCGCTCTGCCTGCCATAGGCTCGATAGTACCAGTGTTCGACCTCACTACTCTCCTGACAGAAGACCAGCTGAAAGATCTCCGTCATCATGCAGATATATTCCAACACCCTGCAATCCTTTACCGGCCGGGAGAAAGAGCACCCTCCTCTATGATTTCTTGGCTCTGGAATCTGAAACTTTATATGATGAAGTATGATGGACCCTGAGAAGGCCGTTTTATTCCCAATCATAATGCATGTATATAGTATAGGATAGGCATTTCCAAAGCGATATTTAGCCATTTCCCTTGCATGGACCAATGTATCATAACTAGAAATGTATAATAGACGGACCGAGAGGAGCATTGAATTGAAGGAAGTAGTCTCCTTCGATGAAGATAGATTTACAAGGAATAAGTGTCCAGAAATTATATTCTTTCATCTATCGCTGGTCTATATGGAGTATCATGAAAATACTACATGAGGTCTCTCACTCTCATGACCCGTCTCTAATCAGAACAAATCTAGTAAACCGCAAAATGTCGAAGTCTATGATACCTTCAAACATAAGCAAAACCTCAGCAGCACTACACAGCCTTGAGCAAATCCTTCAACCCATCCACATATGCCGTGGGTCTCACCGACCCCATCGTAAAATCCTCCTTACTATTCACCCCAGTCAAAACCGCCAACGTACCCCCCAGCCCACCCTCAATCCCAAACCTAATATCCGTATCCAACCGATCACCAACCATACAGGCCTTCTGCCTCTCGAACTTAAACTTTCCCTCTATCGCATCCATCATAGCCTGGCTCGGCTTGCCGAGCGAAACAGGCTCCTTACCACCCAACATCCTTATAAGAGGAGCACTTATCGTGCCCGCGCCAGGGAAAAAAGAGCCCGCAGTGGGCAGCGTGCTATCGATATTCGTCGCAAGGAACACCGCGCCGCGCCGTAGGTAGTGGTACGCCAGCGCCAGTTTCAGATAGTTGATGTGGAAATCGAGGCCGGCGAGTACGACGCCGACTTCCGGGTCGATTAGGGAGGGTTCAGCGGTGGCGATCTGGCCGAAGTCGTGAGGCGTGATGTCGCGCCTGTAAGCGGGGTCGGTGCCGCCGATGAAGGGAACATTTTCCGCGCTGAGTTCTTGCTCGATGCCGGTTTCGCCGAGGACGAAGACTTTTTGTTTATTTGGGGGCAGGGATAGGATGCGGGAGATGTAGATTGAGGCGCTGTAGGAGGAGGAGAAGATTTCTTCCTGTAGGGTAGTTAGGAGTTGTATGTCGCGTAGGCTGGGAGGAGAAGGAGGCGGGAGGATTTCAGGTTGCGTACAATGTCCGCGGGGATTCCCAGGCCATCCAGTTTCTTTTTATAATCCGCGCGGGACTTGGTACTATTGTTGGTAACGAAGATAATTTGCTTTCCTGAATTATTTCCCAGCGATGGGTATCATCCTCCAATTATTAGCAATTCTCCGCGATTGGTATTTGCGGGGATGTATGTGTACCAAGATGCACACACATACATACATACGTCTACACACCTTTCCGCCTCAGCATCTCCAAGGTCTCAACTGTTCCCTCGAATAGGATGTCTCCTGACCATAAGACGCCTAGATATCATTTTGTCTTCTCAGTATACGGTCTGCTTTCGGTGGAATCCAGCCAGCCATAGATAATGCGGGGGGGTAACGGCGTGGGAGAATGTTCGGAGAGATTACAGACCATCGCAGTCAAAGAGAAAAACCTATGGAAGTGCAATTCAGTATATGTATGTATATCAAAAATCAAGTCCTTTTACAAATAATTTGTAGCAATATGAATAATAAAGTCGAAAACTGAGCAGAAGCCAAAAAGCGGGAGTATCTTACATCGAACTTATCCAGAAATTCCTGGATGCCCGCCGGATCACCCGTAAGGTATTTAGGCGTTTCAGCCATTTGTTCGAACAGTGTAATAATATGACGGGTTTCAATTAAACAAGGACAGCCAGTCTCATCCAGCGTTGATGATGTGCATGACAAGATAGAATGAAGCAGAAATGTTCTCGACCAGCGTACATGAAGGTTCCGTCATACCATACCATACCTGTGGTGGGGCGAGATCTTGGTGACGGCGTTTCGGGAGCAGGAACCGAACTCTACTGTTATTTAGTTGTCGGGCCCCTGAATGATATTTTATTATACTTTATTCGAAAGGTTGATAGAAGACCATTTCATCATACATACTGTTAAAAACGAAAGCGAAGCTTGAAAAAATAGAATATATGAACTTCCCGTTGTTATGAATAATACTGTTATCCCTGTGATGTAACGCAACCGCTCCAACAAAATAGATCATGAATCATAGCTTGCATTTTCATAAAGAGTATGTATAGGCAATAAACCACTGCAGCCAACGCCATGGTTATGAAGGCCGCCCTAATATCTCTGATATTCTCAACGCCAGGTCCAAGATGGCGAGGTGCTCGTCCGCCCCGTCAATGAGCCGCTTATCAAACTCAGAGAACACTAAAACAAGGCTATTCTTCTGGATGTCGGGTATAGAGTCGTCAAACACGATGATTTGATATAGCTTTTTTCGCCTCTCGTTAGTCGCAGGATATCTTCTAGGAACACACGAAAATAAAAGAAGTTTTAACACACACATACCTGAGTTAAAATCTGCGACGCACTCCAGCCATCCGCCACAATATCGGTTACCACATTGGCAACATCTTCATACGACGAACGGCCCTTTTTCGGTTGCAGCGCCTTAATCAACCGATCGATAATATCGTCCGGAACGACTCCAGCAATTTCCTCAATGATTCTCGCAGTAATAACACCATCCTCACCAGCACCAACATCAGTCATCTCCTCATCTCCACCTCCATCCTTGCCCCCCACAGAACCCACCAGCCTCGCCGCACTTTGCAAGTACGTAATGGCCCGGCGCAAATCACCCTCACTACACCGAATCAACGTCTCCACACACCCATCAGCAAGTTTCAATTTTTCCACTCTCGCAATTTTCTCCAACCGGCTCCCCGCCGCGGAGCCATCCAATGCCTTGAAGCGGAATTTGCTACACCGACTCGCCAGCGGATCAATGATCCTCGTGACATAATTACACACGAGACAGAAACGAGTGATGCGGCTGTACCTTTCCATCGTGCGGCGAAGCGCCGATTGTGCATCCTGCGTCATACTGTCGGCTTCGTCGAGGATGATGATTTTGAAGGGCGGGCAGGGGTATGTTTCGCGGTAGGCGCTGTCTGAGGCGGGCGGGTGTGATAGTTGCATTCTTGCGAAGTCTTTTATTTTCTCGCGGACAATGCTGATGCCACGCTCATCTGAGGCGTTGAGTTCCAGGATGCGGGAGCGGTAGAGTTGCGGGCCGAAGAGGGATTTGGCCAGGGCGAGGATCGTGGAGGTTTTTCCTGTCCCTGGTGGGCCGTAGAAGAGCATGTGTGGTAGCTTTCAATTTGTCCAAAATATGAAATCGTAAGCATATAGTGAAACACAACGGGAATTTTTAGGAAATTGGCCAGGAATAAATTTACATTTGAGGCTTGTAATGTGCGTTGTAGAACAGTCACGGTATGTTCCTGAGATGCGACATCATCGAGGGTTTTCGGTCGGCTTCAGCACGCAGAATTAGCTATTGCACGATTCATGCGGATATATGAATGCCATTGACATACTATTTCTCAACCCATGGCTGTAATCTCGTGGTGTCACCCTCTTTATCTGAAGCTTTTGCCTTGGGAGCGCCCCCCGCAGCTGCGGCGCGAGCTCTGTTGTTGAAGAAATTCGACATGAGAGTAACCAAGCCAATCAAATATGAAAATCCGGGATATTGTTATGTCAAAATATAAGTAGAGGAAATTTAATTGTAAAAAGGTCCAAGGTTAGGTCTCTTAAGAACAACCGCCGCATAAATGATTATGTTGGATCAAATAAAGCTGAAGCTCTTGGAAGTTTCGCGTTGGACGCGTGGATCACGTGGAGACGCGACTACAATTGTCGATTCGGCACCCTACTATAAGTACCAGATCGCCAAATTTGTAAGGAAAGGTACTTCTATAGAAAGTTTCAAGTTCCAAACCACTAGAACTGAACTGTATTTTAATTATCAGAAGGAGATATATTTCTAAGATGATATTCATATCTCATCACTTCATAACTTAACTATTCAGTGCTTTCTATAAACAAATACAGCCAAAAAGAAAACCTCACAGCTCATCCTTTCTCTTCTCCTCCTTGATCGGCTCCTCATGCATCCTCTTCTTCGGATTCCGAGGTAACTGCTCCTGTCTCCGTCTTTCTTCAGGGGATATATCATCTACATTTGTTCCCTTCTCGTGATTATCACTTCCCTTCTTAACGATATTCTCTACTTCACCCAATATGCTTTCATTCTCCGCTTGCGGTGTTCCCGTCTGCTCAGCATCCACTGATGACAGTGACGATGATGCCGATGCGCTCTTCAAAGTAGCTCCATTAATCACCGCCGACGGCGTCTCTGAAAGGACACTAGCCCCCGAATTACTCAGTGATAACGATGTTAGGGGCGAACCTGGTATCTGGGAAGATTTATTTGCTAAACCTATGCCGCCTAGGATCGGGAATATCATCCGAACCATCAGTTTCAAGGGCATCCAGAGCAACCACCAGAGAGGGCCGTAGAGTATGCGCCGGAACACGAGCCAGATGATGGTTCCGATTAATATGTAAAATGCAGTTTCAAGGTACCATGTATCCGATTTCTGTGAGCGGAGCAGCGATATTGCGAGCGAGCGGGACGAGGCGAGGAGTGTGTCGAGGGTACTGTACGATTCCGAGAGCGAACTAAGCGCCGCCGTAGATTGTTCTGGGGCCGGACTTGTTCAATATACACTCACTTGCTCTGCCCGAACAAACTAAAGGGAGGTGGGAAGGAAAGGGAGTCAAACCTAGTGTTTCCTGGGCAAACTGGCTCCTGGACAACTCCGCTTGCATAAGCTGATGCGTCCGCCGCAGCGCAGCAGTAATATCTTCCGCAGCACTGGCTACCAGGTCATCATGCGTAAGACCGGCACGGCCTTTTCGCCGCATTCCCTCGCTGCCGCCCTCTCCCCCTTCAGCCCTAGCAAACAACAGCTGTCTCTCTTTCCGCCTCGCAGCCTCCGCATTTCGTTTCGCTTGCAACTGCGCTTTGCGGAATTGTATCCTAGCACTATTTTCCCGTAGCACAAGTCAGTCGAACGTACACAAACCAAACAAAGCCCCCCCAGAAATATCTATATCCATTTTATTTACCCACCTCTTCAAATCCTCCTCCAGCTTCCCAACCACAACCACCACCCTCTCCCTCTCCGCCTCCATAACTCCACTCTCCCTTTTCCTATTCCGCGAAGATTCCAACTGCTCCAGCTCAACACGCAGCAACTCCATCTGCTCCTCCATCTCCTTTAGACGGAGATGGATCTCCGCAGCAAGGTCGAGGCGTGCATCGTCGCCGGTGCCTGGGGTAGCGGGCAGGTTTTGTAGACGTTGAATTAGGGGGATGGTTTGTTTGTGGGTTGTTGAGAGGGAGGTTATGCGGGTTTGAAGGCCCGGGGAGATCATGATTGCCGCGGGCAGTGCACGTAGGTTGTAAATATAATGGGAGGTTATACCTGCGGTGATGTTTGCTTGATTTCGGATTAGAGTATACCACAGTGTTCAGCATAGTAAAATGCTAACCTCGACCACCTCACATGATCCTATGCCGTTTCGATGTTTGTCTGATTACGATACCTTTGATATTAAGGCAGTTAGTTAACTATGTATCTGGGTGTTTAAAGCTGGCAAGTTGCGATGCTGGCGATGACCGGGGGAGAGATGTTTGACAACAATGCAAACACGGCACCAACTGGCAATGTCTTGGCATTTTCTTCCCGGAATCTCGAAAAAGTCGCAACGCCGCATCGAGATGTCAGAAGAGGAGCAGAAGAACAGATCCAATTCCTCCACATCCCATCCTCTGCTTGAAAATACGCCGCATACGTCGCGTACCGTTTAATCTGTATCCGCTTTGAATTCATCATCGCCTTCTCTATCCGCTGAATTGATCCTTTCCACCGCCGGCTTAAAGCTTCCTACACACCCGGGAAAGCGAGCGAACAAGGAGGGGTCGGTCTTGTCACCCATAATCTCAATTGAAGACAAGGAAACGAGCTACGGCATTATAGTCTAATGAAATAGGTACATATATACCCCCCATCCACCGCTTCACCCCATCCTCTAGCCCCCCGATTCGCAAGAACTACCACCAAATACAAAAGCTAACCAGGTCTCTCTACAGAGTTCGTAGCCTCCCAAACAAAAATAAAATAAAAAACCACCCTCAAAACCAAACCCATATCCAAAATCCAAAAAACGAATTAACAAGCCACAAAAATGCCCATCCCCCTCCACACCATAACCAGCCTCCGCACCACCTTCTCCCCCTTCAGCCCCCTCTCAAAACCCTGCCGCCTCTTCGTCTCCCTCCTCCAGAACCCCTCCACCTCCTCCCCAGCCTCCCCCACTCACATCAAGATCGACATCAAGCACCTGCCGCGCGGTTCCAAGCAGCTGCCGGAGATGACGGTGGGGTTCAAGGGGGGGAAGGAGCTCAGGCTTGAGGTTGGCAGACTAGGGTTGGGGGTGCGGGATGTGGTGGAGGAGGTAGGGAGGGTGGGGAGGGTGTTGGCTAAGGAGGCGAGTTTGAAGGGGTAGAGGGGAGGGGGGGGGGGGACGTTTGGGCGTCCCGGGGGCAAGGGTGGGTGTTTTGCCTGTCTATTTTTCTGTTGACGAGATGGGAGGAGGGCTCTGTGTGGGCGTTGTGGATTTGGTTTCTGTTACGAGTCTTCTGGGGACAATGATGGGGGAGGTAGGGTTTGTGTGAAGGCAGTGAGGGAGGGAGAGGATATGGATTAATAAACGTTGACGGAAAAGCTAGTGCAGCGTCTATGAAATGCATAACTTGACGGGCAAGTCAGTGATTGGGAGTCGACATCAGTCAAGGACTGATTTGTGCGGTATCAAACCTGTGTATATTTGTATATTGTATTATTTATCCTAGACATAGCGGGATAAGGCGTCTGTGATGCTCATTTTTGTTGCACTGTTATTGTACAAATTTTGTTTTTTCGATATTTCCCATCTCGTATAGCAATTGCTGCGTAATTTGATTCTACTTTCCACCGTCTTCGCCTTGCCAGCCAGGAAGGATCAAGTTCTGTGTATAGCAGAGCATCAGGACAAAGAGTCACAAAACTTGCTGTATTTAAAAGAGAGGGTTATATTTTTTTTTATATATTTTTTTGTATTCATGTCTATTCAAGCCCAAATATGCAGGTGGTATTTCGCCATTAAATAGCGCAGTCCAATCCAATCCAATCCATCCACCCAGCTTCCCATCATCACGCACTGGCTTTTTCCGATTCTATCCTTGCTCTGCCACCAAACACACCTTCATCCAACTTAATAAATAATTAAACTTTTTGATATATGCGTTTTTTTTCTTTCTTTTCTGTTCTTTTCTTTCCTTTGGTCCCTCCAGCACAGAAATGCAACGGGCCGAAAGGAAAGGAATTTTTTTCTTTTTTTGCTAGGACTCTAGAAAGGACAGGAGACAAGATGATAAAAAAAAAAAAAAAAAGAAAAAAAAAAATTCTCTTCATATTTATGAGCACGAGGCTTAAGGCAAAATAGACCCAAAAAAAGGGGGGAAACAGGGGAAACAGGTTGAATTTATGATGGGATGGAAGGTGGTGTGGGGCGGTCCGCCTAGCAACAGTAAAGGGGGGCGGGGGAAATGAGGAGAGGGTAAAGGTTTGAAAAAGAAGGGACGAAAAAGAATCTTAGACGGCAGCACCGGAGATGAAGAACCACTTGTCGACGCTGCCGTCGATGGGGGCGGGAGCGAGCTCTTGGTGGGCTGGGATGGCACTGAGTTGGTTGCCATCGACGCGGTCTGGGGATTGCTCTTTGGTGACGTTTGCGCTGTGGGGGGAAGGTTAGTATATAGATCTCATTTTTCCTTCTGGGCAGCGGCGAATAAAGGGACAGCAATATATTGTAGAGAGAGGCAACATACAGGGAGATATCACCGCGAGAGCTCTTTCCGGTCATCAATTTGTCCCAGGCGTCGGCGCACTCGTGGACGACTTCCATGGCGTACCTAAAAGGGGGAGAGAGAAGGTTAGTAACAACAAAGAGATAATAACCAGAAAAAGAAACAAATAAATAAAAATAAATGAAGACAAGCAAGCCTACTTCTTATTCTTGCATTCACCCGAGAATGCAAATTGATTCTCAGGCTTTCCATCGGGGATCTTGTAGATACGGAACCATTCGTTGGTCGCCCGCAGGAGGCCAGGGAGATGACGCTCGACATCCTCGATGTCATTGAGTTTGGGAGCGAGGGGGTCGTTGACATCGATGACAATGACTTTCCAGTCGGTCTCCTCCTCGTCGAGCAGGGCCATGACACCGAGCACCTTGACCTGTTTGACCTGGCCACAGTATCCGACCAGCTCGCCGATTTCGCAGACGTCGAGGGGGTCGTTGTCGCCCTTGGCTTTGGTTTCTGGGTGGACGACGTTGGGGTCTTCCCATGTCTGTAAAAGGGAGAGTTGGTTTAGCAATTGGGATAGGGGATGGATATAGGAGGAGTTGGGCGCACTTACGCGGGGGAAGGCTCCGTAGTTCCAGAGGTAGCCTTTGTGTGGGAAGCAGTTGCGGACATATCGCAGCTTGCCCTTCTTCACATCCTGCTTGATGGGGTTGAGGAATTCCTCTTTGGAGATCTGGAATAATAATAGGAATAATTAGTAACGTAACGAGGGGTTAATGCTTCTTGTTTCTTGTCCTTCTTTGTTGAATAAATTCTCCCCCCTCCCTCCCCCACCAGCCACCACCATCAACCCCCACTGGAGGAGGGGAAGGGGGTTAAAAAAAGACCCCCAACTTCATATGAACCCTGCACATCTTGAAAGCATAATAACACACAGGACACACGACACACAGGACGGCACGAGACGGGACACACACACCTCTAGCTTGGCATTTGTCCAGCGGGGGATCTCGACCACCATGTTCAGAATGGTCTGCTGCTCATTGGCATAGAGCGGAATATCATGGAAGGGCGAGATGGGCTGTCCATCCCGCTCAATGTAGGCACGGAAGTCGAGGGTGTTTGGTTGGCCGACTTTGCGGACTGAGTATTCGGAGGGGGCTTTTGAGTACGACATTTCGGCGATAGTGGAGGAGGACGAGAAATGTCTGGAGAGTAGAGCAACACGCTTCGAAGAGGCAGACGGGCGAAGGGGAGAAAACTGGTGGTGGCGGGGTAGGATGAGAGAAGAAGAGGGAGCAGAGGAAGAGGAAGAAGAAGAAGAGGAAGAAGAAGAGGAGGAGGAGGAGGAGGAGGGGGGAAAAGATGTGGGGGGAGCCAGCTTAGTAGACGACCACGACTGACGACGGGCAGCACCAGCAGCAACAGCAGCAACAGCACCGCCAGCAATGACACCACGCTGCAGATATCCAGCAGCAATTGGCCCTGGGCGGGATCGGAGCAGAGGAGACGAGACTAATTGGCTCAGTGTGCGCGGCGCGAGTGGGATTGTTTGGGCCAGGTATTTGGACATGTGGCAAGCAGCGACGGCGGCAGAGACTGATTGTATGCTTTGGAGCTGGAGGAGGGAAAGAGAATAATATATATATTGGATTATATATATTATTGGATTTCCCCGGGTCGGAATAATTAATGGTTTGGGTCTTTGAAAGTAAATATTATTTATTTATAATAGCAAAATGGAGCTTTTGGTGATTGAAATTGATTGTGGCCGAGGTGATTGTATTGTGGGTTAAATATTTGGCAAATTCTTGTTCCCGAAGATGACGGGTAGGTAGGTAGGTTTGTTACGGCAATTATTATTCTGCTCATCTATTCAAAATATCCTCTTCATTCAATTATATATCTGTTTGTTTACTGCGCTCTTGTTAAATATCGCCAGCCTGGGATATTTTTAACCACTGGTTGTGATCCCTGAAGCCGAAGTCGGGCTGCATCGCCGATTATTCTTGCGAAGAGAGCACAAAGCATAGAGTAGTCGAGCACCTAATCGTACCCGCCAATTGCGCCTCCATATCCAAGATATTCCAATTAATATATATCAAATGATACTGTGTCTCATTATTTTTTGCCAAAAAAAAAATAAAATAAAATAAAATATCGGGAATAATTCGGGGAATATCATGTGATTCAATTTCTTGGCGTTAAACACACGAATGCTTATGTAACTGATATCGTTATCTCCACGTGATCTGTATAGAAATTTGCCTTTTTGGGCCAATCCTTCAACTTCCTCAATATATTGAATCACACCCAGCAATATATCTGATATCCAGCAAACATCCTCATATATATTTTTGTGTCTGGGTCCTGTTACCTCACCTCTGAGATTGACTCTCATCAGTGTCCTCGAACAATGCCATGTTCAAAAGGTTTCTTCAACTAATCATGGGGTCCATCGCAAAATCACCTCACCCTGTACCTGCACTCACCCCCCGCGTCCCCATCCCCAAAAATGGCGTAGACTATCGCGGTAAAATAGTACTGGCCCCCATGGTCCGCTCAGGGGAGTTGCCCTCCCGCCTCCTTGCTCTGAAATACGGCGCGGATCTCGTCTGGGGCCCTGAAACCATCGACAGAGCCCTGATCGGCTGCACCCGTCGCATAAACCCGCGCAACTCCATGGTCGAGTTCACCCGCCTCCCCTCCAACGGTGGGCGCCAAAATACCCCAAATGCCAAAGAATCCGTAATCTACCGCATCGACCCACACCGCGAAAGCGGCAAACTGATCTTCCAAATCGGCACCGCCTCTCCAAACCTAGCCGTCCAGGCCGCCAAAATCATCGCCGCAGACGTTGCCGGCATAGACGTGAATGCCGGCTGTCCCAAACCCTTCAGCACCAGCGGCGGCATGGGAGCTGCCCTCCTCCAGACCCCAGACCTGCTCGTTTCCATCCTCACCGCCCTCGTCCAACAGATCGGGAACCCGTACCAGATCGGCATCTCCGTCAAAATCCGCCTCCTCGCCGACCCAGAACGCACCCGCGACCTCGTCACCCGCCTCTGCGCCACGGGCATCACGGGCCTGACCGTCCACTGCCGCACGACGCCCATGCGCCCGCGCGAGCGCGCCATCCGCGCCCAACTGCCCATGATCGCCTCCATCTGCCGCGCCGCGGGCGTCGCCATCCTCATGAACGGCGACGTCGAGTCGCGCGACCACGGCCTCGCACTGATGTCCGAATACGGCGTCGACGGCGCCATGATCGCGACCTCCGCGGAGGCGAACTCGTCCTGCTTCCGCAGCGGGGCGCAAGGCGGGCTCCTCCCCTGGCGCGACATCGTGTATGCCTACATGGATTTCTGCCTGCAGTGCGAGAATAAGTGGGGGAATACCAAGTATTTGCTCAACATGCTTATTCCCGGGAAGGAGCGGGCGTTCAATGCGGCGAAGCAGTCCAAGTCGTATCAGGAGGGTTGTCGGGTGTTGGGGTTTGAGGATCTGATTGCGCGGGCGAAGGAGGTTGATGCGATTATTGGGCGGACACCGCTTGATGCTTATGCTGATGCTGAGGAGCAAGGTGAATCGGTGAGTCTTCAGAAGAGGAAGAATAAGAAGAATAAGAATAAGAAAGTTAAAAGTCCCGCAGTGCAAAAGGCGATGTTGACGAACGAGAGTGCAAAGGCCGCGGGTATCAGTGCTGGTGACGGGAATGCTCATGCTCATGCTCATGCTCGTCAATCGGGCGGCAGAATGGGTAAGGATAGAGGCGTTAAGAGAGCGACGGGGGGTACACCCGTGGTGGATGGCGATGATGAGAATAATGTGCCTCTTGGACTAGATTCTGCTGCTGCTGTCTTGGTCGATATGCCTGCTGTAACAGCTGCTGTTGCTGCTGCTGCGCATCCACCTGCTGGGGAAAATGCGCCTGTTCCCCTACATTGATATTCATGAATGTCTCCCAATTCCTTTGCGCTCCGCGTACCCATTATGCCTGTCGAAAATACCCGATCTATCCATACTCGCCATCCAACCACACTCGGTCCATCTTTGCTATTCAGCGTCTTAGATCAATATGTTGCATAATGTTGCATAATACCGGCGTTGTATCTGTGGGATTTTACTTTGTGTTTTTCATTTTCATTTATTTTGGCTGCTTCTAGATTTCAATTTTTTTTCACCCTCTTGATTTAACACTTCAAGAGTACATATATACCCTACTGCGCAGGGGAAAAAATGAATGTATTCAGTTCACACATTATTTTTTGTCATTCATATTTGTTACGTATATACACCCCCCCTAGGTTTCCACCCTATTAAATTTTTTTTTCTCCTTTCATATATGTGTCCTCCAAATGGAGAAGCAACGCGTTCAATCCACGGATGCGACATGGCTGCACGCTTGATTCAAAACACCTCTGTACTGGAAGAAGGAACATCGAACAGAAAGAAATCGGAAAAGAAAAAAAGGAATTACCTATTAAATTTAATAGGTACACCTCCTGCCATGGCCGTGAATATCATCACACTTGCCATTGAACGGCTTCACGCCTCCAGTGCCCAGAGCGCGGGCCTGCTTGGGCGGCGGGTCCTTGGGGGGCAGGCTCTTGGTGCTGCGCGCATAGGTCGCAAGCGCATACGCCGCGCCCTTGGTATTCATCATCCACGCCTTCATGTTCACGTTGTTCGCATCATCGCCCACGCCGTGGTAGTTGGAGTCATACGCGATGCCGGCGGTGCCGCCGAACATCTTGGCCTGTTCCTGCGTCTTGATGCCCTCGGCGCCCGTGAAGATGCCGCCGGCGGGAATGCCGACGGAGATGAAGGCGTCGTAGTCGGAGCGCCCGTCGAACTCGCTGGGGATGTGTGCCGTCCTGCGGTCCTCGTAGTATTTTTGGAAGAGTTTCTCGATCTCGGCGCTGCCGGAGGGGCCGGTGAAGTTGAAGGTTGAGCCGTCGCCGTCGTAGATCATGTAGGCGTAGTTGGGGGAGGCGGTCATGTCGAAGTTGAGGTACAGGCGGATTTTGTCGCGTTCTTCGGGGCTGAGGTTGTCGACGTAGTATTGCGAGCCGAGGAGGCCGTATTCTTCTGCGGTCCAGAAGAGGAAGCGGACGGCGTTGGGGACCTTGAATCGTGCGAGGGCCTTGGCGATGGCGAGGTTGCCGATGATGCCGGAGCCATTGTCGTTGATGCCGGGGCCTGAAAGGGGAGAGAAGAGCGGGTATATTAGATATTGTTGCTGCTGGTGGTTGTGGTGGGAGAGGGGAAATGTGCATGTACTTACCAGCCTCAACGGAGTCGGAGTGTCCTCCAATCGCGATGATGTTGTTTTTATCTCCACCCTTCGAGGTTGCAATGACGTTATATCTATGGTGAAATAATCCCGTTTTAATTCCAACAACCCATAATTTGCCTTGGGGAAGCCTACTTACGTCGTGCGGTTCTCAAACTGTGAGTTAGCAAACAGTTCACCCATCAAAGTCCCCGATCCCAAGCGCGCGGCGAGGTCGTCTCCGATTTCCTTGGAAACACCGACGGTCGGGGGATAAGGGCCTGCGGGGTTAGAGGGAGCACCTAGGGTCCCTGAAAGGGACCCGGGGATGTTATTATAGATCAAGGCACCGACGGCTTTAGCTGAGCCGGCAAGAGCGGATTTGAGGCCAAACGGGCACTCGCCACGAAGGATCAGCGCGATTTTGCCATTCACTTCTGGTGGGAAATCTGCCTGCAAAATTGGTTCATGTTCAGTGCTTGCTTCCTTCTCTGCTTCTTGTATTTCTCCTTATTTTCCGTTTTGGGTACTACTGGGTTGTCACCTACAGGAACACATCCGAGGTTATTCACAAGGACAAGCTCCGCCTTCGCGTCCCCTGACGGACTGTATGTCATAGGAAGAACCTCCTTGTTCTCGCCATTGACTTTCAATGTGGCTTCGGACTTGCTCCACAGGTGAACTTGCTCCTGCTTGCTCACGTCATAGTAACGGGTCCGCTTAAGCTCTTTCACGAGGTAATCAATGGTAGCCTCATGGCCCTCAGTGCCGAAAACCCGGTTCCGTCCAGGAGAAGCGTATGCAAGAGATTCTAACTTTTTGGCTCCTGCCTTCAGATCCCTTTCGCGAATAAACCACATCAATTTTTCCTATTATAGGGGGAAAAAAAAGCGGGGTGGTTAGCATTCTTGCTTCACTTCGCATGACAGTGGCGGATATACATACAGGGGAAACCTGGCGGAATCTATTATACCAATCGCCCGGGAAAGGGAACTTTGGGAAATCTGGAAAATCTGGAAAACCCGGGAAACCTTGCGTCTCGACATCTGGTGTCTCAGCGACAGCCAGATGTGCTCCAAGGGCAGCCCCGAGGGCAAGTAATTGGACCTTCATTTTGCAGGATGGGCCAGTAGTCCTAGCTACTGCGTAAACTGCAGCAGTATCTCAATGAAAGTAAAGGCAGGATATGGGGGGGGGAAGGGGGCAAGCGGCGGAAGTGGAAAGTCCCAAAACAACGGCCCGTTCTGTACAACTGGAAGGCGAAATAGTTAAGGGACGAAGTGTAGCATCCTGAGGATTTATATAGTCGAATACATTTTCCCCGACAACCGTCATGCGAGCGACGGCAGCCGCTGTCGGGAAAAACAAAGTAGCGGAAACGTCTGTACAGGACTGTGAATCGTCCCTAATTGGGGCTAAGGGACAAAATTCCAACCCGCTGTCATCCGCTAATCATTCCTTAGTGCTGTTGACCGTATATTCCAAGGATATGAATGCCGTCCTCATACCACCTACGGAAACGGGTATAGCTCCCATCTTGCATAGATATTTCAGCTCTGGGTCCCTTGGCGGAACTCAACTTGCAGTGTCTGATTTGCCAGATAGGCGTAATATTTTTAAAGCTGGGTTGTTGGAGATAGTCTTGTTTTTGCGCAGTGTCGAGGAGATTTTATGCTCGATGGTGATTCGAGGGAGAGTCACGCAAGAAGCAATTTTTCTCCGCATTTGTGACAGTGTGACCCTTGCCAATCAAAATCGGGTGCCAAGTTGGACATCCCATCAGGGCACGAATGATGTCAGGTCAGGTCCCAGCAGTTGACAGCAAGGTCCGATATTCAGTGCGCTCCGGTAGTTCGTCGCTTTCAGAATTAGTTGAAGTTTACTCCGTCTGTAGGACAAGAGGTAATAATTGTTGGAGGCCTAATAGCAAGTCCAATCCCCAAATTCCAGTTTGGGCCTTGTAGGATCTGAACGGGGTTGTGCCTGAGTGCAACGAAGGCCATCGTGCCACTGTTCCCCAACATGACAACATGAGGCGCGTCCCACCACATGCTGGAACTAGGAACAAGCTTTGAAAAAAGGTTCAAATTTTGTTCTGATCCTGCCAAGCAATAACGTTCCATCGGCGAATCCGGCAGCAGTTGGAACTTGTTAGTTTAGTTACTAGTTAGGGGGAACTTGCGAAGTCTTCAACCGTAGGACGATCGGCAGCGCCTTGTGGGGCCTGGGGTTAGGCGAATGGCAGCGAAATTGTCTGGAGAAAGGATCTCAGAGGAGGAATGAAACAAGCCACAAGGAAACAGCAATTCTGTTTGGCTTCCATACGGGCTGTTTTGTAGATCGTTATGACTTTTTGTGTTCCTTTTTATCAGCCTCAAGAAACTACCACAAGATCGCCTTTCATATAACTACTAGCTTCGATGAGTTCCTGCGTATCTGGTCGAGGAGGGATTGGGGTGTATCGATATAGAAAAAAAAAGAAGAATAGCCCATACAAGTTCAATGGTCTGGTCTAGGAATCAACCAGTCCTGGGTGAAGAACATACGCAGCGTAGCGTGTCCCAACTTCCAAGAGCGGGGGATTATTGCAATCCCCATCCCTATCCTTACCCACCCCTCTTCCTCCCTTGATACGCCAACATTTAACATTATTTCTGATAATGCCGTGTTAAACCGGGCACCACACCTCGGCGCGGAAATTGGGGTCAAGAAGAAGCCCTGCTAATAACCAGCCAGCCGTGGTGGAACTCAACGGGTCGGATACAGAGGAGGTAGACTCTCCCCTTTTCGGGATAGCACAGTGGACAACCTCTAACCTCTCACGATGGTAATTTGTGATAGACAAGCGGGCGACTACCGCAATCCCGCGCAATCCATGAGGGTTTTGGCGTCACGGTTCTCAGCACAGCCCATTGGGGAGTTGGGCACGATGTTCAGGGACAGAGGCAAAAAGGACGAATCCTGGGCGAGATGGAAGCGGACGGATAAACGAGCCACCTGCTGCATCCTCTCTTATTGCCCGCTTTGGGTGCTCGAATTCAAGCAATGTAACGATATCTATGCCGGAGTGCCAAAAAAAAATTATAAAAAATATAAAAAAAAAAAAAATAAAAAAAAAAAAAAAAAAAAAAAAAAAAAAAAAAACCCAAGGGAACTTGCTGCCGGGCGGATTTCTTCGGCGCTGGGTTGGGTTGGCGGCCTGCTTTCTTCAGTGAGCGAACTGCCCCTGGCTAGTCTTAGTATATACGACGGTGTGGCGGAAATCCGAGCGACTTGGCTGGTCGCGTGGCCCATGTGATAATAGTCGATGAGAGCAAACAAACTATCCAAGGCGAGTGGGATAGAGCATCAAGATACCATATTTACCTCGAACGGCCTCGGGAACTCTCAGACATGCGGAGATACTACCACATTGGTGCTCCCATGATTCCTTGCTTGCACAGCATAAACCATACTAGAACATCCGGTGTTGCATCTGCATATTCTCTCCACCCTTGACAGCGGCAGCATAAAAGAGGGCTATTTTTTGACAGCAGTTCTAGAACATCGAAGCGCGGAAAGGAAGCGGGAAAAAACACACAAGCAAAACATAAATAATATGGGGGCATCGATCTAACTTACCACTTCGTTAGTTAGAATGTCAACCTCGAAGGATTTTCCAAACCCCACAGACTCTCTCTCGGCTGTGGAGTGCGTGCGGGGAGAAGAAATTGGCCTATACTGTATACAATATGCCCTCCCCTGCAGACTGCAAGTCAACATGCAGGAAACGGAACATACATATAGTAGAGCGGGAATATACGCTGCAATAGATTATAGATCATTCCAGAGTGGAGCCGAGCAAATAGGAACACATCTACTCCGTACTTCGCATTGCAAGCGAGGCAATAGAGGAGTGAATTATGGGGTATGTACGGAGTACAGTACATGTTTTGGTCTAGATTTCCCAACATTGGCACTGTAAATTGCGGCAGGATATATCCTTAGTACGATGGTAGTTGGTACAGGAGGGTCAAAAAAAGAGGGAGTATGTCTACAATATCATTCCTGTACCATTATAATTTGCTTGACAAAGGATACAAAAATAATAAAAAATAATAAAAAAATAGATCTAATCTTTACATATCCCGCTAAGCAGATAAAGAGGATAAAAGATGTATAAACAGGAAAAGAGGGCGAAAAAAAGAAAGAAAAGAAATCTATCTATCTATCGACAAAGCCTTATTTTCTCGCGTACATTTCAACTCCAATTCTTAATACTCCCGAAAATCCAACACAAAGTACTCCGTAGAGGCAATGACGAAGAGAAACGGGCGGGGACACCAGCCAAGGTTTAACCCCCTCCAGCAGATGGAATTATTTTAGCGGATCTTAAACAAGAAATCTCGTCTCTTCTACTCTCTACCCTTCTTCTCATTACTGCTCTTTTCTATCCACAAACATGGGTGTATTTCCGGGGTTTGCGAAAAGTTCTGACAGGACTGCGGCAACAGCCCAGCCGTAGGAATAATGTTTACCGAAACGGGATGCAAGTATGTGGCAAGCCCAAAGGAGTTGGGGGGCGGGCGCGGGGGAGTAATAGTTCCAGCAAAGTCTACAGCATAAGCGGGGTGCGCGGGCGCGACCGATGAAACGGCTGTCTAATTTCGTGGCGTTTTCGCAAGGGGCTTGATGGAGACGGAACGGCGCGCGGATGAGGGTAAAAATAAAAAAAATGAAAAAATGAAAACCTTTCCGTGAAGCACTCGAAGAGAGTAGGTTAAAGAGGGAAGGAGGATTAGAACGCCTCTGTGTCGGCTTTGGTTCGTTCGGCCATACCATGCATATGGCTATCGACGGAATGTGTGGTAACTTGATGAAATATGGAAAAACGGCCCTTGGGTGTAGCGGAGCGCATCGCACGGAAGGCGAATGCAATAGTTTTCTATCAAGATATTTCTGCTGTTTCCACTTTTTCAGATCCACCAGCAGCAGCAGCAGGAGGTTCACCAGCCTCATCGTTCTTTTCCTCCTTAAGCTTCGCAATCACCATCTCTTCCACAACCTTCAATCCAGCCTCCTCGCTCTTCCTCGCCGACGCAGCCCCCCCATCATCCTCTCCAGAAACTCGCTGATCAAGCGCCAGCTTCGTCTGTCCCAGCGCATACATCTGCTCCTCAATCGTATCCCTGGTGACAAGCCGCACAACTTCAACCGCGCGCGTCTGGCCCACCCGATGCGCGCGGTTCTCCGCCTGCACGTCCTCCTGCGGATTAAAGCTAGAGTCGAAGATGATAACTTTATTCGCGCACGCGAGGTTAATACCCGCGCCGCCAGCTTTGGTTGACAGGAGGAAGACGGGGATGTCGACTTGTTCGTGGAAGGCGTCAAGGGTGGACTGGCGATCTTCCACGCTGGTGCTGCCATCAAGGCGGAAGAAGCGCATTTGCAGCGTTTGTAAGACGTGCTCGAGGATGTCCATGACCATGGTGAATTGGGAGAAGACGAGAGTGCGGTCGCCGTTCTCCTTGAAGCGGGTTAATAACTCGCAGAGCTTGTCCACCTTGCCAGAGTGCATCCATTCGTCGTTTTTAAGTATGAATCTGGACAGGGCGGTTGGGTTTTGTTCGCAGAGGGTATGGACTTCGAAATCGTTGTAGGCACATAGTTCAAGGTAGATTTGGTCCGGGTCCGATGCAGCCCATTTTTCGTCTTTTATGCATGCTTTGGCGATACGGCTGAGCGTCTTGTCGTCGTAGTGACGTCGGTAGAACAAGGGATGGATGGCGGCCTGGCGTAGTTTCATGAGGATGTTGGCAGACTTGTTGCCCACCTTTTTCCCCGCGGCTCGATCTGCAATTAATTGTCGTACGGTCTCGACTTCGTGAGTATATATTTCTTTCTGTGCCTCATTCATCTCGCAATATTCCACGCTGGTGAGTTTGGGCGGCAGATCGATCACTTGATGCTTCTTCCTCCGCAGCACGAAGGGGGTGAGCATGGATTTTGCTCGAGCAATGCGTTGCGCGGATAGTAACGCCGCATGTGTGTCGTCGACAGTCTTGGCTTTGGCGCTGAAGATGTACTCAAGATCCTCCTTTCTCTCTCTAAAGACTGACGGTAGGATAAACCCAAGCAGTGAAGCTAACTCCTGCAGGTTGTTCTGAAGGGGAGTACCGGTAAGTAATAGCCGGAACTGGGCCGGAATGCGGATTAGTTTGTCGTAGAGCACGGATTTGCTGCTCTTTAACATATGGCCCTCGTCGTATACACAAACACAAAAGTCCATGGAACGAAGGAAGGCGGCATCTATTTTGGCCTTTGCAATTGTGTAAGTCGTGACGACGACATTGATGCAGTCCCTCGTGTCTTCAATTTGCTGCCGAATCTCAGCTCGAACTTTCTGGTTAGCGTAATAAGGCATGACGTTTAGTTTTGGGCAGAACACGGAGAATTCACGGAGCCAATTCTCCAGAGTCGAAGAGGGAACTACCACTAGGTGCGGCCCCTTGACTCCTTTCTCGAAGAGATGGGCAAGAAAAGCGATGACTTGGCAGGTTTTCCCCAAACCCATATCATCTGCAAGGATACAGCTCAAATTCTGCTCGAAGAGAAGATTGAGCCAGTTGATCCCAACAATCTGGTAATTCTTCATCGTGATCGATTCGCTCATTATTGCTGGCTGGCCAATATACTGCTGTTTCTTGCGCGAGTTATTGTTGGGTTTGAGTTCGTCATCGTCGACGCTCAGGGAACAGCCACTGGAAGGAGTGCCAATTCCAGAATCATGGGTCCCATCTGACGTGTTCTTGGTATCCAAAGAAGTTATTTCAAGCTCGCCTTGTGTCTTTGTGCCGAAAATGTCCACGCCCCATCGTTTCATTTCGTTTGCAACTGGCTTTCCAAGTGCTTCGCATTTAGAAACAAGAGCATCCACAGCTTCATAACCCGTCCACATGTCAAGACACTTGTCGACAACTTTGTCCCCAATCGGCTTCTTAGCATACTTTTTCGACTTGTCCTTTGAAGTCTTTCCAATCGAATCGTCCTCCTGGGTGATTTGACGAACCGCGTTCAAAGATTTGAACGGACGTTTTGAGATAATAGTGTTGGCAATATTTTCCCGGATTTCAGCGATGTCGGATAGATCTGCCACGGAACATGAATTGAAAAATTTAAGGACTTTTGATTCCAGAATACTATCGTCTTCGGAATCTTCATGGTTATCGGACTCAGACGAGTCTATCTCAACTATAGGTATCTCTGGAGATTCTGATCGTGGTCTAGATTTCCTGCCTTTAATAAGCCTTCCAGGCTTCTTGGAGACTCTGGCAGGAGCAGGAGATGCCCTGGATGGGGGAGATGAAGTACGCATTCTTTGACCCCTGATCAACCGCTTACGGGGTGCTGAGGCATCTCTATCAGACCCACTCTTTTGGGTTGGAAGTCTCTGGCTTGAAGTCCACTTATCCTGGATGCGTGTTCTCGCCTTAATCTGTTGTTTCGCTGGCTCCACGTGGGGTGTATGGCGGTCCAGACTTAGCTCGTCGTCAGAGATGGGGTCCGTGGGTAGATAATCCTCTATGCTTGCTAGATGTTCCAGGGCATTTTCGTAGTTACCTCTCTTGGATACAAGGGTGTTGAGGATGAGCTGGATGGACTTGCCCGGCAAGACATTGAGTATGCGCTGGACTTTAATTCTAGTCTGGTAATCTTCAATATCATCCAATGTAAAAGTATCTTCCTGCCGCGATCGCTTAGGCGACCCTGATCTATAGTCAGGCGCAGAGGACATTCTGTCCGCTGAGCGTTTTCCAGACACATTTCTATTATTGTCATTTGCAGATGGGTTGTAGAAGGCGGATGCGGTAATTTCCTTGAACCGAGTCGCAGCACCGTTCACAGCAGCTGGTGACTCCAGAATCCGTTCTTTATCAGGGCTCTTAGGGTTCTTTGCAAATGTAGATCGCTTGATATCCGTAGTTCCAACAAATTGAATATCGTCCTCGTCTGAAGATCCGCCGCGGTAGGTTGGGCCCTCGTCGTCAAGATCAATGGCAGGGGGTCTCTTAATAGGGACCTTTACCATTGGTGGAGGCCTAAACTGCGTCCCGATGGGGGCCATTGAATTCGACAAGACTCCAGCCCGGGTTATTTTGTAAGGACGGGAGGGGGTAAACTTGGGAGCCAGCGGCGAGGATGTGGCGACTTGGACGACAGAAGAGTTTTGCGCAGAGGGGGAAAGCAGATGGTTGGGGTTTCGGTCTATTATCTGGGTGGGTTGGGTAGATTTTTGGGTGAATTGTTGTGTTGAGGGGGTGAATAATGTTTGCGTTGGCAGCTGGTGTTTGTATAGAGGGACCGTTGCAACGGTTTCTTCGAACTCCGAGCTACCCTGGTCATCGTGCTCAGCATCAGACCCCGCAGCAATTGAGGACATGTCAGCCCTCTGATTGCGGAGGGGGGTGTCAGGGACAAGTTCCTCCATCGTCAAAACGGCTCCTCGGAGCCTGAATATATTTTTCGTTTTCAGGCCTTCTTAACGACGACAAATTAGCTGCAAAAAGCTCTTAAGAGGTAAGAAGTATCTCTCAGGGCCTTGCAGATGGAAAAAGAGTTCTGCTCTCCTATAGCTCCACCTGACCAGCAGCCTTCTTGGGGAGAAAAGGGAGCATATCAGGAGTAGCGAGAGAAACAATCAGCGGCGGGAATTGTGAAAAACGGCCAGAAACCGTTCTCCGAGCTTTTTTTGGCTGCTTCTTCTTCGCGTGGTTTGCGGCAGAAAAACGCGCGCGTCACGGGGAAACTTTATTTCCGCGATAGATCACGTGCAGATAAGATATGATTGCTGATTCATCCTCTCACCCCATTTCCCAATGCGGTAATATCAACCTCAGCCATGTACAGTTGTACAGAGGAAGAGAATCACGCTGGTAAAACACGGTGTAGTCGAGAGAGATACGTCGGGGGTTTTCTGCATGTGGCATTTAAGAAGAGTAGTGTAACAGTTATCATATTAGGTTTTATCTACAATACCATGGTTCAAATAGAATCAAAACAAAGCAATATGTAAGTAAATTCTGTCAACACAACCAACACGCGTATAATAGTATCAATTTTCGAACACAGGATCGCGTGAAACACGGCCTGAAACCAACTTCTACGATTACACACTCCTCATAAACTAACCACAGTAAAGTAATACCCTAGAAATGCACCAGCTCTATAAACCACAGCCCAATGAGGGACCCAGACAGCCGTTAAACCCCAAAGGCTCCAGGGTTGCATTGCTTGCTTCCCTAGTTCAATTCGCCATTCTCAAAAAATAAAAAGCCAGCACCAACCAACCACAAATAATAATTAAACAAAAAAAGAAACACCATACATATATCTGGTCCTTCTCTAACCACAACCACCATCATCATAAACAAACACACTCCCCACGCGGCGATCCACTGAAACTCCGTTTTCGATTTACCCGCTTCCAGATTCGTGCAAGAACAATGGCCACCCGCCGCTCCGCCGCCGCCGCCGTCGCCACGAAGAACGACGATGTTAGCGCTCCAGTTGTAGCGGCGCAATCATCAGCAGCAGCAGCAGACACCAAGAACGGATATCCTTCGTAAGTTATTTCCTTTTGAGCAATGTACTATACATGCATATTTGTGGTTTATTTTTGTCAGTTCTTGTCCTGGCATGGAGTTCCGGCCTGGTTCTTCCATCAGGTGTTCTCTCGTTCCTACTTAGCCTGCTGTTTAGCCGTTCCTTGTACATACATATAGATATAGATATGTAGCATCTCTTCAGCGCTTCAGGTTTCCTATTCTCTATATACCACTAAGACATGTAATACCTTTTTTTTTTTTTTTTTCTCCCACACAGACTAAGAGGAAAAGGAATGAGAGGACAAGGCTTTCTTTCCGAACATGAAACATCACACACAGCTAATATAACTAACTAACCCATCTATTCTCACCTCTAGACCCGTCATCATCAAACTCATTCTAGTTACGATAGCAATGATCTGCGCGCCGCTGGGCACGTATTACGGCACACTGAATACGATCTGTGGAGGTGCGATCTTCCTTTCTTTTGTTTTTAACATGTTAACCCCTCATCCCTCATCCCATCTCGCTCACCCTCTTCAACCTTCCCCCCTCTCCCCCCCCCCCCCCCCAGCCAAACCCTCCTACATGGAAAAACTAAACCCCAACAACCCCACAGGAGACTCCACATACGCCGGCGGCCTCGCCGCCATCTCAGTAAACGTCGTTCTGATCATCTATCTCATCATCGCTGCGCGTGAGGATACGGGTGAGAGCGAGGAGGAGGAGAGGGAGAAGAGGGAGCGGAAGGAGGAGTAGAGTGAAAGATACTTGTCAGATTTGTTTGTTTTTTTTTTGTATGTATGTTATGTGTGTATGTGTGTCAGTGAGTTCCTGTTGGTAATATAATGAGTAGTTGATTCATATTAATTATCTAGCAGCTATGTGTGTGTATTGCATTCAGTGAATATCTCTAAATTATATACGCTGTAAGATAAAAGATAGCAGCTGTGATTGAACTTTTTATAGATATCTCAGAGAATTCAATATGCGATTCTCTATTTAATTATATCACTGAAGTAGAAAGAAACTCTTCATATAATATCCATGGATATGTTGCGAGCATGTGTGATGTGTCTGAAGGAGGAACTTGGTAGAAGTCTAAAGGAGTTTAGTTCGTCGCGCTAATCCGAAAATATCAAGCAGAGACGCTGAATAAGTTTCATATTTGGATAAATGATACAATTGTGCGATGGAAGACTGCAGTATTAATAAATCCCCGTTTAGTGTACGGAGTAGCGTTAGTGAAATGTAGTGTACGGATGTACTCTACTATACGAGGTTGGTTTGGCGGCAACCCTCCGGCCTCGCTTGGCACATTCTATTATTATTCTCTGCCGATAAGTAAAAACAAATTCTGTCTCATTGTTCTTTTGATACGGATTAAATGAGCAAATAACCCGTGTGGTGATACATTTCCCTCATCAACCGTCTGCCACCAGGAAAATATTTTTTATTCCCATGTGGTCGATCCTATTGCACGATATATATGCGCTTGTTTCTAGACAGCTTTCTAAAGTGGCCCCAGACGAGGAGATAGATAGATGTGTGTTGGCTGCTTGGCTGCTTGGCTGCTTGGCGGCCTGCGGGGTGCTATGGCTGGACAGGGCTCAGGACAAACCCTATAATAGAGGGAGGCAGTTGTGACGGTAGGCCACGGGGCGCCGGGGGCGGGAGCAGGCGAGCCACCACTATAAGTATGGGTGCCGTGCGCGGCTGGCAAGGAGCCAGCCGTCTTCCGGTCTTTTTGGCCTAGGTGTTAAGAGAGAACGTGCCGGCAGAGTTTTGAATCTGCTCTCTCTTAACATTTCATTCTCTCAGAGAGAAAAACTATCAAGTAGAGACTCTGTGATGAAGTAGTTTAATCACTAGTTTACATCATCGGAGCCAGAGAGAATTTAACAAGTTCTGTTAAGAGAATGAGAGAGAGAGACTGATGAGAGAAGAGAGAAGAATGAGATTGTTTTTTATTAAGTAACTTATTTAAATACTTCATTCTGCTGAGCTCTTTTGTATGTTTCGTTTGTCAGTGACAGCCAGTCTCATATTCTGACTGAGTGCTTATCAAGTCTCAAGTCAGGATCAACAATGAGAAAATGTCACAAGAAATGAAACTCCCTCAACCTCCCACCTCAAGTGAACAAATCATCTCTCAGATATCATCTGATCTGGTATTCATCTTCATTCCCCTCTTCACAGCAGGTGTAGTGCCTCGGTAAGTACACATCTCAATTTCTAAACACAAAAACTCCCACTCGTATACCCACATAATACATAATACCAACAACAAGAAAGAAACAAAAGAAAGAAAAGAAAGAAAAATAAAAATAAAAATAAAAATCAAGTCAGAGAAGAGTGTACATAGGTATGTATCATGTTGTCCCGTTTCCCCTCCCCCTCCCTTCCCTCCCCCGTTTTTTCCCTCATCAAGGTATCCCATATTCATATCCATTATTCCAATCCCACCCGTTATCCATTATCCATTGATTGTTGTCATTATCCTCCCTTCCCGTGTCCGATTTCCCATGTCCAGGTAATGTGTCCCCCTTTTGTTTCATGTTTCTCGTAAGTAGTAAGGAAAAGAAAGAATAAGAGAACAAAGAAAGGCAAGAAAGAGAGACCAGACTGTATCTGTATCTATAATGCGCGTAGGGGGGGTCCTCCGTTTGGTGTAGCGCGAAGGAAAAATCAATAAATAAACAGGATGTTGTATGTAACGTAAGTACGTCTCTATATACGTAGGTATGTATGTATGCGTGGTGGTATCTGTTCTCAAAAAAAGGAACTTTCCATTTCACCTGGCGGAAGTAAGTTAGTTGGTGGATCGTTTAGTTTTTTTTTTTTTTTTTTTTTTTTTCTTTTTTTCCAGGTTAAGGTTATATATAAAACTGACTGACTGGTTCTTTAGACATCGAGCGAACAAACGAAATGACCAGAGCGACGTCTCCGTAAAAAACCACAAGTGCCAAACCCCTTGTTTGAAGGTAGGGCTAAAAATCGGTCTTTGTTTCTTCCTTTTCTGTTGGCCTCAGGATTTTCCCCTTCACGACTTGCTAAACCGCTTAAAGAAACTCTTCCTCTTCTCCACCGGCGGCGTAGGGGCGGGCGACGGGGACGAGAACGCCGCAACGGGCTTCCTCGCCATGGGAGGAGGTGCTTGATTGCCGCTACCGTTGTTGTTGTTGTAGCTGTTATTGTTATTATTAATATTGCCAGATGGGTCCGCGTAATTCCCATCAGTACCGGTAGTACTATTCTGATGGTTGTAACCGCCGCCGCCGCTATGGGGAGAGTGTTGTGGGTAGTCGAGATCGGGCGCGTCGCTGAAGCCGGTGAAGCCGTACGTTTCTGTTGGAGTTTGCTGTTGGTTTTGTTGTTGATGGTGTCGGTAGGGATGGCTGTTGACGTCGTCGCCGGGGTGGTTTGGGTCTGCGTCTGCTGCCAGCACGTCCGACCCGGAGCCGGATGCGGGTGCATAGTTATAGTTGTCATTTTGTGGATATTGCTGCTGCTGGTGCTGCTGCTGTGAGAAATAGTTGTTGCTATTGTTGCTGTTGTTGTATCCCTGCATGTACTGATCCTGATTCATCCGTCCTCCATGACGAGGGGGCCGTGGCGCGTAGCCGTTATTATTATTATTGTTGTTATTATTATTATTTCCGTTATAATTGCCCCCGCCATAGCTTTCAGCATAGCTATCCGGCCGTGACGGGGCCAGGCGGTGCGCTGAGTAGTTGGCTTGTTCGTTGTAGCCCCCGTTCCGGTGGTTGCTGAGTCCTCCGGCTGCTGCTCCGCCGCCTCCTCGATCTAGAGCGTTTCGCGGGGTTAGTTCTTGGTGGATCCATGCCAAGGGAAGTTGAAAAGGTGAAAATTGACAGTGTGGAAGGGGAATGGAAGTCCAATGGAAGGGAAGAACGAAAGGGAGGGTGGGAGAGAGGATGGATGATGGCACGTTGCAACATACCTCCAAAATAGCTACTTCGTCGGCTGTAACCACCGTTTGTACTCTCGTCTAAACCGTCCAGCAGTCAGTAAGTATATGTGTTATCCTTCATATTGAAAATAAAATGTGGGAAAGAAAGAAAAGGGAAAGAAAGAAAAGGGAAAGGGAATATAAAATTTAAAAAAAATACCTGGTCGGGCATACGATGCCCTCCGGTTCATATAGCTCCCATCAATGGCCGCCTCGAAAGAACGAATGGTATCCAACGGCCGCTCAAACCGATGGCGGGTGGGGTTTGATAGATCGGGATCGGCTGCAAAGTAAGGTTTCCATGGTCAATTGTACGCGCGTATAAAAAAGAGAATGAGAATAAAATAATAAATAATAAAAAAGAGGGAGGGGACTCACTTATTGGATTTCCATAGATATCTTTATGCTGGACAGATCGCAGCGACTCCAAGTTTGATTTTTGCAACGCAACAGCAGCTAAAATTAAAATGCAATGAGCATATTGTCTTCTTTTTTGTTTTCTTGCTTGTTTATTTTAATGTCCAGGACACTCCCGTCACGCCAGCAAGCGCATGTGAAAGAAGGAGAAATGTAAATGTTTTTAATAAAACTCACATGGCTGTAGTTCCTGGATGGCTCGGGACGGGTCAGCATGTGTGCGCAGCCTGCTTGCTTCTTTCTCCTCGTGCGTCTCGGAGAGATTCATCTTGTGATGGGAGCCGCTGCTCTTGTGTGTTTTCTCTGACTTGCTGCTGCTGCTGCCGGTGAAGCTTAGGACGCGGCCCCGTTCGGGCGACTCTTGGACCGCTGCCATGTTGTTGGGCGGGTAAGTTATCTGATATGCGGAGAGGTGGTTGGACGAATGAACGAGCGAGTGAGCTGGATGGATGGATGGATGGATGGATGGATGGATGGATGGATGGATGGATGGATGGAAGGACTGATGGATGGATAGGTAGAAAAATGGATTGCAGGACGGAAGAAGATGGAAGTGAGCGGATGAAGGGAGAGTAAAGTTGACTAATGTTGATGATATCGATCGATCGCTAAGTACTGTACTGTACGTAGGCAGGTAGAACAACAAGCCGGGCGGCGAAAGGATCAGCGCGATGGCTGAGTAGTAATCAGTATGATACCTCGCGGTGGAGGAATTTCCCTGATCGGATACGGGAGAGATTTCTTTCCTGGCGGGCGGGAGAAACGGAGAGTTATACAGTTGCTACTTATCCTCGAAAAAAAGATCGATATCGATGGATGTTAAATGGAGATGGGAGGGAGGGGTGGAGGGGAGTTGCAGTGTTTCAGCAGGACCTATGTCTCAGATTGACTGTCCCCCCGGATGCCTGTGACGACGACTTCCGTGGTGACTCGGAGGAGATGATGGAAAGAAAAAAAAAAAAAGGCTTGGATGTGGATGTAAAGAGAATGCGTAGAACGAATGGGAGGGGGGGGGGCGTGGTGGTGGGGGGGAGATAACCACTATCTATCCTGCTCCGTTAGTTATACGATGGGGAAGAAAGAAAGAAAGTCAATTCATGGAAAGTCTTTTTTTCCTTTTTCCTTTTTCTTTTTCTTTTCTTTCCTTTCTTTTCCCTAGAGAGTGGCGGGATTGTCCCAAATCTTGTCTCTTCCTCTCCCTTCTGTTCTTCTTCCCTTCTTCCCCTACGACAAACCAACCTAGCTGGTTGATGACATCGTTGGTCCGCAACGACCTCCGCTGTGGAGCCCGAGAGAGTGGCGTGTGTGGGCGTGTGCTTAGGGCCAGGCTCAGCCAGCGCATCCAGACCGCACTCACTAGCTAGTTAATCCAGTTAAATCCAGTTAATCCACCAGTTGATTAGTTGTGTTATCATGTACTCCGTATGTCCATGCGAATGGCAGAAATGATAACACATAAATAAATAATATTATTAAATACCAGCGATCTCACGTTGAAACCGGGCTGTTACACGACCCACAAAACCTACAAGAAAGCCACAACAACAGCCCTGCGATCAATCTGTCCTCTAACTAAATTATCCAACGCATCCATGAACAATCTACATGTATGTACGGAGTACAGTACATGTACATACATATATGCATGCATGTTGTGGACCAGGACCATGGTTAAATCCAAGCCTACATCCACTGCCAGGTACCAACTTACCAAGCCAGACAAACAACAGCCTTACTACGCCGCGTATACTATAGTATATACTACTACTGAACGGATTACAATTCCCCGACTACACAGATTATTGGGATGGTATGTACAGTACAATCACTCCTTGTCATATCAAGGTGAAGGTCAAAGATAAGGCACAGTGCACCACATGGCATGGCATGGCATGGCATGGCATAGCATGGCAAAGAAACCAGGACCCGGATACGGATTCATATATTGATATGCGGTGATTGCCAATGACTTTGTATACTTATTTTTAGGGCTAGAGTCATTGAGAAAGTTTCATTCTTTGGTGGAAAAGGATGAAACACCTTTCAATTTGGGCGTGGGTGAGGGACAATCGGATTTTTGGTGCGGGGGGGGTGGTGGGATGGACAATTTTTTTGTTTTTTTGAAAGAAGCTTATTAAATTATAGAAAAAAGGAAAAAAAAGAAAAAAGAAAAAACTCATAGGCGAGCCGCCGTCTAGGTTTTTCTATTCGGCATTTTTTTGATGCCATTGCTGCCAGGGGAGAACAACAACAACATCAAAGAAGGGGAGAGGAGAGAAATACATGAAAGAAACAGGAAAGAAAAAAAGCGCAAAAGGGGGGGAGGCTAAGCTTGAACCCCGATATATGCCCCTCCCCCTTCAAGGCCCCTCCTCCTTCCCCTTCGTTCCCTTAATGTCTTCGCTCCTCTCCCCCACTCTTGTGTAAATTTGGGTCTCTTGTTATATTTTAAAAAGAAAACCGCCCCTGATCCCACAACACAACACAACCACTGGAACCCCTCGCCGTCGTTGCCCCGTCCCCTTGTCCTTTTTAATCAACAACATCTCGTCCCTCCGGCATTGCCCACGCCAAAAGAAAAGTCTCACAACCCGAACCCCGTTCTCCCAACATAACCCCAACAAGAAAAGACTGATGCCCGACCCCGGTCTCAATCAAACGGGTTTAGATGGACGATGGGTACAACATCACTCGTACGCTGGCACCGAATGACTTGGGGGGGAGGTTGTGTCTGAATTGAGCGCGGACGACGCCCGAGTTGCCTGGAAAGAAAACAAAAGAGTATTATCTTAGTATGCTTTGACAACAGAATTATTTTGTGTGGAAATACAGGCTCGTCAAGGGCCAGTACTTCTCGGACTGGGGAGGCCCCGAGTATACATGTGTCTAGGCCCGCCAATTTTGGTATGGAAAAAGACATACCGTGTGTCCGTGTGACCTTGCCCCAGATAACTCTGATCTTGGAACCTTGAACCTCACGCTTGGCCCGGTAGACGAACGCAACTTTCTTTCCGAGGTAGAAGTTGGCGGCCTTGGTGTCGTCAACTCCCTCAAGTTTGATGAGACTATATCACAACCATTTCCATTAGCCAGAATATTCTTCCTTATTTCGCCAGGGAGCCAGGACCGCATATCAACGTAAATCCAGAGGAGCAAACCGGGAAGGGTGTTAAACGGTACCTTGTGTTGGGGTTGGTGGCGCGCTTTCCACGCTGGTAGCTCAGGTGCCGACCCCTAATGAAGTATCCCATCAGCTCTCCTGTTCCGTCTCAATCATAGTCCTTAATCTGTTCGAAATCGTAATATCTATCCCCGATATCTGATCCCCAAAAAACCCCAGCTCTCATCGCACACATGTAAACTGATATACCCAATGGGGCAAAACCGGGAAAGGATAAGGAGGGGAATTCGTCTTACTTGACATATACTAAATGAATCCAACGAGAATATATGTTAGCGCACAAATAGATCTCCCATCATCATCAATGGATATTTCAACGATTTCCCCCCTCCTCTCCCAAAAAACCTAGCCCATTTCGCCAGCCGCGCGCGCACACAAAACCCACAGCACAAAACAACGCAGCAAAACTCATAATTGTCATCCCATAATACCCAATCCAACCCGCCAGGGGAAAAGAGGAGAGAGTAACTCACGTCTGTGTCCGTGATCCGAAGGCATGATGGGCCACCGAAAATCTGTGAAAATCGAAGACGGAAAAGAAGAAGAAAGAGAACCTAAGACAGCACCGGCCGGAAAGCAGGTGCGTTGGGATTCCTTTTTTTTTTGTTGTCTTCTTTTATTTGATTTTCTTTTCGCGAAGGGAGAAAAGAAAAGGGTGCGCCGCTCCGGGATTTATCGTTCGTTGGTCGTCGTCGTTGTCGTTGTCGGGGAGAGTTGAGATATCGAGCACAAGTCGTTCTGTGGTGGTTTCCAAGGTTGGTGCGACTGGACCCCGAATCGGTGTTAGCGAGCCCTAACAGCCATCGCGCTTTACCTTTTTGGGATATGGGGATCGGATAGGGTCACGTGATGGAGAACTTAACAATGACTTGAGACATCCATTTGTTAGTTGACTCGATTCGTCACTTCTCGACGAGGCCCCAAACCCTGACTAACAACAATGTACACACGGGAATGGCTGGCGGTGCGGAGAAGCTGAATGCCATCTGCAGCGGAGAATGCGGCTGTTGGTGCGCAGAGGTGTCGTGTGCCTCGCCTGCCGCCACCATTAGCGTTAGGCCGGCTTCATCAGTCACAATCTATCATGCTTGACCTTTGACGATCTACTATTCAGAGGACGCTTTTCTCTAATTCCTTCATTTATCTCTGCGATAATTACGACGAGCTTTATACATACATAGATCTTTGATAGTACTCGCTGCTCCATCTCCTGGGATACTCTACCATGGGTAAATGACGGATGAGGAGCCATGGCCACCACATTTCCCGCTCTACCTATCGTTGATTTATCTCCTCTGAAATCCTCCCATGAGTTGGGAGCAGAGCAACAGAAGGACCTGGCAAGCCAGCTATACAATGTCTTCGCCACTACGGGATTTGCCTACCTATTAAATCATCCCTTGAGTTTCGATCACCAAGTGCTTTTCGACATCAGTAGAGACTTCTTTGCTCTCCCAACGGAGGAGAAGATGAAGTTGGCCAAAAGGAGCTTTCGCAAGGAGCACAGGAATACATATCGAGGGAATCATTGCACCCATTTTTATCCCATCTTGTTTCCAGTTTCAAGTCAGTAGCGAGAAAAGTCATATATTAAATTATTTTGCTAGGTACTTTCCGATGCAACCGGATCTTGCCAGCGATAACCTAAAAGAGGGTTTTGAGATCGGGCCTCAAAAGTCCATTCCGCAGACACCGGCATCAAACAGTATATCCAACGCCACTCATTTGCCGAAAATCAATCTCTCAGAACCCAACGTCTGGCCCGCACCAGCTGTATTTCCCTCTCGTGCAAAACTCGAGCTGCTCCACAACGAACTGCAAGCCCTTGCATCAACCTTACTCTCCCTCCTCGCCATCTCGCTTGGTAAAGAGGCGGATTTCTTCTCATCATACCTAACAGACTCGCTTAGCACTTGCGGCTCCTTCACTACCCACCCACCTCCTCCACATCCACTCAATTCCAAGGCGGCGGAGAGTAACCAGGTTCTGATGCCGATGCCGATGTCCATCCCGATCCCCTGAAGCTCAGCTGCACCCCGCACACGGACAGCGGTATCCTTACCTTGCTTCATCAGGATGCGACAGGGGGTCTGGAGGTTCAAAACGCAGATGGGAAATGGGTTGCTGCGCCGTATGTTCCCAAATCCATCGTTGTGAACATCGTTGATTTGATGGCGAAAGTGTCTTGCGGGCGGTTCGTGGCTACCATGCACCGTGTACGCGCTCCTCCCGCGACCGCGCCTACATCTATAAGTGCATCTTCTGCAAATGCTGCCGCTGCGATGCAGCAGTCTGGCAGATTTAGCGTGCGGTTTTTCTTCGAGCCTGGCGAGAAATGTCTTATCAAGTCGGTCGATGATGAGCTTGGCGTTGACGCGGTTGTGTATGGGGAGCATGTGAGGGCTAAGATGAAGACGTGGGTTGAGTTTCAAGATCTTTGAGTTGAGGGGCCGGGGGGATGCAGCGTACGTTTTCATGAAACTGTACGGGTAACTAAAGGCCAATCCTGAGATGTAACTACCCTACCTTTCCATTTTCCGTATCTTAAGGCGAGATGTGTATTCCTTTCTTTTAAGATATCGATCAGAAACAGCTGTCTCTTTCTCATCAATGTAGTGGACAAGGGGAAGCAGCGGTGTCATACCTCTCCATCCGCTCATTGACCTGTCAAATCATCAGCGTTCACGGACCGAAGCTATTACATACCTGCACGTCAGTTGGATGGAAGATCCCTTGCTTCCCAGTTCTTTTTTATTCCTCTCTGTTAACCGCTTCCAAAACTCAGCCTTGCTGTCCTGGTGAAAGTGAAGAAGCAGGATGTCCTACGGGACTTCGATGTCCTTTTTCTAGGTACTTTTCTATCTCTCTAGAAAAAGTTATGCGGGTCTCCTCCTTTTTACCACCCTTGTCCAACACCACTTTCAGATATTCGTTCCGGCTCGACCTCTCTAAAGACTATTGGATGCTCACGGCAAGAGAAGAGATAAGAACCAGAAAATAAGAAAGAAAGAAAGAAAGAAAGAAAAACAAGAAAGAAGAGTAATCATGCCCACACTCGGCATCGAACCGAGGATCTTATCATAACTAGTGATACGCTTTACCATTAAGCCACGCGGGGGTATCGTCATTATTCAGCAATAGAGTGCTGAACGCGCACAAGAGAGTGTACTTTAATGCTGAAGAATACCCACGCTACATGCATCGCATCTAATTTTTTGGCTATGAGTTATGACGGAAGTCCTGCGATCTAAAAAGTGCTGGTACCGTCAGACGTCAACCTGGGGCAGGGCGGGATATGTTGAAGTTAAATTAGAGTTGAAATTAAAGATATTTAAAGTACTTGGTCTGTGTGACATTCAGAATCAGTGGCAAAATACCCCTGAGCATGAAACCTGTCAATTATTATTGTATATTATTATGACTTGCAGGTTTTTGGAGTCCTCAATTGACTACCCACACTGCAGTGTACCTTAAATGTCATTTTATTGTTAAACATCCTGCTCAGAAGCACATTATATATTCTGAACAGAGATCTTCAAATGCTTTCTGATTCTATTTTGTGAATATCAGCTGCATCACACTCACTATTTCTCACAATTGTTGAAAAAGCTCTGCATAAGCAACAGTATCACAATTTATCAATGACACACTGTTCAGATCAAAATCACAATTACTTATTCTCATTACATTTCTTTTAGTTACATTGAAGAGTCTCATACCAGTGCCAGGAAATGTCATACTCATGATTGATTATGAGGGCAAACAACCTATCTATTCATTCCTTTGAAAATTGCGGCTCTACTCCCCCCAACTTCTGAGACTTTGATTAATGTCAGAAGCAGATCTCAATTGCTCTGATAAGCTCATGATGAATTTATCTGCAAATATCTTGAAGATCTTCAGGGGTTTGAGGTGCATTTAGAGATGCAACCGTGAATGTGGAAATGTTAAATCTCAGAGCTACTGATGTTGGTATTGAAAGATTTTCCACGCTTACAATGGTGAATAATTCCAGTCAGTAGTAGCTAGCTACTTGATGATAAGAAGGTTCATCTCCTCAGAGAGTCTTTGAAAAAGACAAGCTATGTGTTATTCTCTTCATGACATTACATTGCAAATCTTCTTCAAGTGAGAAACTCAAACCCCACCCCACTACACTACTATAACTACTACCAGCATGTAGCTGCCATCTTGACTCAAACGTCAGACTTTTGAAGAACTGTTGTAGTCTTGCAAATACATTGTATTACCTACTCAACCTACCAACCTTCCACATTCTCTGACGCATAGAGACTGCTACATGTTCAACCTCTGTCTCCAAGCACTCTCATCGCTTACCCCGCCCCGGGGGCCCCCGGGGCGGGGGGGCGGCGGCGGTGCTCTGTCATTTGTCACCGAAAACCGAACCGGAACCCGAATCCGAGAAAATATCTCCGAGAGGATATATGCATGCATGGTTATATATAGATGGTTTTTATTAACTAATTCTTCAGCAAAAAAATAAAAATTAAAATTAAAAATAAAAAAATAAAAATAAGTAAGTGAGGGAGTTTAGTTTGCATATCATACTCAAATAAAATCAGCAATTGCTAGCTCAGCTATTTAGTTACCTTGGTCACTTGGTGAATACATGACTCAACTCTTTTTCAACTAAGCTTATTATCACCTCTCACAAAAAAACCTTGAGACTAAGTTAGTAACTAGATTATATAAAACTATATTCTCACTCTCTTTATAGGCCTTTCTAGTATACAATACAGATAGTGAAGCTCTGCAAACTGTAGCTGTTTTATTCTCTTTAAAAAAAAAAAAAATAAATAAATAAAAATAAAAAACCTCTCAAAAACAAGTTTAAAAATAAAAGTCTTTATAGAATGACATCATGTCAGAATGTACACAGAAAACTCTTTTTCTTTTCAAAATGTTTTTTATCATTTATTCTCTTTATTAATAAATATAGAAAACATTCACTTTGAGTTTGTTGATTGATAGAAGGTTAATTTATCTATATAGTGTTGAGTGTCAATGAACTCAATAATGTATGTACTGTATCTGCATTTTATTAGCAAGTAATCATTTGAGAGCAGAATGAGATCAGTGGTATTCAGATAAACATAAACAGCTGAGGTTCATCCATGAGAATACTACATAAAAACCCTAATCAAATTAAATACTCTGTATAGCAGATATATACAAAATATACAATATATGATTTTGTATTGTTAAGTCAAAACTATGTCAAAACAAATCAAGAACAAAAACCAAAAACCTACATATCAAAAATAAATAGCAAAACAATCGGTCCCTCTTCTAAAAGCGGGCAATAGAAATGAAGGTAAGGAGGAAGCCAAAAACAAAATAAAACCGAATATGAAACAAAGATCAAACTACTAATACTACACAAGCACAGAAAATGTCAAGCCCATATCATTCCATATTTATACCAAACCAAAACACCTCAACACGACCGTGTCAAACCCAATTAGACAAGGACCACTAAGAAAAAAACATCACACCTTTTTTCCATATCCCATACACACATCACTCAACCTTCACCCTCTTCCCCACAGCAACACTAGCATGCGGAACGCCACCATGCCCCGCGCCACTAGCACTAATCCCCCCTTCGGGGCTCTTTCTCTTCTTCACCATTCCCCCTTCCTCCACAGCACCAACCCCTTCCTTCTCCCTGTCCTTCTCCTTCTCTTTCTCCTTCAAACCCGACTGCGAATGCAAATTCGGATGCGAATTCAACCCCGAACCTGAATTATTCGAACTCGAGAACCCAGGTCCATTCGTCACAATTGGAGTCGGGAAAGTCAGCGGGCTCGGTAGCACGTTGCTATCTGGTCCGGAGCGGCCGAAACCCCACTCTGGGTAGAAGCTGGAGGGGGAGGGGAGGAGTGTATCGGACACGAAGCGGCTAGGTAGAGCGGAGATGGGCGTGTCGATGTTGTTATTATGGTTGTTGTTGCTGTTTGAATAGCCGGCTGCGGCGTTGTTTTGGGAGGATGTTGCGACGGGTGGCGGTGGTGGGCGCGCGAAGGGATTTGGAGGGCCCTGGGCGCCGGCGCTTAGGAGGGTAGTAGCGGAGGGTGAGGGGGGCGGCAAGACGACGCCAGAATGCCCTGTGTCGGAACTGCCGCGGGCAGGGGTGGCGGCAGTGTTCCCTGTGGATTCTCGTGGTGACGATTCGGCAGTTGCGCTACCTGCATCAGAGTTCTCGCTGGGAATTTGGACCTTTAGCCGAGGCCGCTTTGCGCTAACTTGGAGGCTGTTTGAGCGCGAGATTGGGGTGACGTCGGGTATCGAGGAGAGTGAATGTGTGCGTTGAGGGTGGGCAGGAAGAGTCGCAGATCTTACGGGAGGGGGTGGAGGTGGAGGCAGGGCGGTATGGCTATTTGAATCGGTATTCTCCGGTTCAGGCTTTAATGGTGACTCTGTTTTGGGGGAGTCTGATTGCGGGCCAAATCCAAAATGCTGCGCAAGTACCGAACCACGATCGTCAATTGGGGTGAAAATGCTTCGGGATTTGGATGGAAGAGGTTTAGGGGGCGGTGGTGTTTGGCTGGGTTCAGGTTTTACCGGTGGCTGTGGTTGAGGTGGCGATCGGGAATGGGATTGTGCTTGTCGTTCTGGGGGAGGGAATGTCGGTGGCACAGAGTGTCTCTTCTGTTGTTCCTGTATGTATGGAGGTGGTGGTTGGGCCATGGGTTGATGATGGGGTTGTGGAGTGTGGTGCCGTTGTGGAGTGTGGTGTCGTTGTGGTTGGGGTGGAGGTTGGTGTTGATGTTGTGCGGGCGGAGGAGGAGGGGGGTGATGTTGTTGTTGCGGGTGGTGAGGGTGATGTTGAGGAGGCTGTTGTGGAGGCGGTTGGGGAGGGTGCTGTGGAGGAATTTGATGTTGATGTTGAGGGGGATGATGTTGTGGCATAGGAGGAGGATAAGGATATTGACCTGGGCGTGGAGCTTGCTGGTGCATATTTGGATTTGCCTGGTGGTTGTACATAGAAGGGTTTGGTATATATGCAGCATAGCCGTTTTGAGGAGGCGGTGGAGTTGCATGGTGACGCTGTTGTGGGGGAACTAGCCCCGAACCTACTCGTTGAAGGTTGTTTCTCGAAGACGGCCGGGAGATGACAGGTTGTGGTGTTCCATGTCGAGGGTGGAAGACGCCATTCGGAATTGGTGGGGATGCAGATGGCTGATGATTAATATGTTGGAAGGTGGGTTGGCTCTGTATTTGCGGGGGGACCATGTTATTGTTCTGCGGTGGCATGATGTCCTCAACACCCGACACGTCCTCCTCTTCTTCCTCATCCAGGTTTTGTTTTCCAGCAAAATCAGCAGGCCCTTTATGCTCGTGTGGTTGGCCATACTATATAAGGTAATGAGTTAGTAAATAGTAGTTGATAATTTGCGAGGAGGGATTTTTTTTTTTTTTTTTTTTTTGGTTGGGGGATTGGGGGGGGGGGGGGGTATAGTTCCTAATGAAATTCGCGCCAACGGCTATGTTTAATCCCCGTCAAACCCTGACCTAGTTTTGTTTCGCTAATCTTGCTCAGTGTTCCTCGACAAATAAACCGTCTGGCTTTTTGTGTCTTCTTAACGAATCCCATCTTATCCCTTACGTCAAGGCGCAGTGAAAGCACAACTTTTAATTTCTTCTTTTTTTTTTTTTTTTTT
>NW_025544776.1:6489685-6538164 GCF_000003525.1 Blastomyces dermatitidis ER-3 | reverse complement strand
TCTGCTCGCAGCGTGACATAATGGATTAGTGCTCTAGATCATTGTTCTGCTCACTTTTTCAGAGCTGGGGGAAACGAGTGCTCGGGGTCGGGGGAGGGGATTATCCGAATTCCAGCTTTCAACTATGACGGCCTCTACCTGTGCAATGGCGCTAAAGTATGGAGGGAATTTTAGTCTGCCTTCCGAAGCGATACAAGGGTTAGTTATTTTCCAATTTTCCGTATTTTTTGGGGGGGGGGGGGTTTGGTGGTGTGTTTTGGTTTCGGTGGGCGTTTTTGATCGGGGGGACCCGGGATTTCTAAAGATAGAGCAGGAGGAGGGAGCGGACCGGGGGGGGGGGGGGGAAGCGAGAAGACTCGAGAAGAAGAGAGGGAAACGGAAGGAAGCAAAACGGCAAAAAGGGCGAAGGGCGAAGGGAGAAGGGAGAAGGGAGTTAGTTAGGTTAAGGGAGTTAGGGAGTTGGGAGTTAGGGAGAGAGAGGGAGAAAGAGAGAGAGAGTGAGAGAGACTAATAAAAAAAGCCTAAGGAAAGGGAAAGACTCGCGAAGGGAACAACGGGGCCACTTCACACGTTGCCTGGTTTCGGTTTAGCGCTGCCCGGCATCACGCGCTGATTGGGGGCTTGGCGGGCGGTGGAAGGGAGAGGTTGGCCGTGTCTGATTGGTTAGTGCTGGCGGGTGTTGGCTTACGTGAGAATCGGCCATGCTTGTTAGAGCTAGTCGGTATTTCTGAGAGGCAAACGTGGGGCGGGGGTGGTGTGTCGTCGTCGAACGGGGCGTGGAAGGAAACCCCCGTATCGTATCGTATGTATGTGTGCAAGGGACATTCGACCGCAACATTTGTGTATAGTTATGTTATCCCAGTTATTATCCCAGTTATCCCAGCAACAAAAGCAGCGCGTGGAAGTTACTGAGGCAGTGTGGATAGAAGAACATCGGTTGGGCTCCAATGCCGGTGGGTGGGTTCCTGGCTCTTGGCTGAGCTTCATTTAAGATAACAACAGATTATGTACGGAGTAACTAGTTATAGCGTAACGGAGGAAGTACGGAGGAGTACGGAGCCGTACGGAGTACAGAGTACATACAGAGTACAGAGTACAGTACTCTCTCTTGTAGTTAGGTTAGGCCGCCCTTCCCCTTACCTTAAACTACTTTACCCTGCACAAGTTCTAAATCCGCTCCTCCTCCCCCCAAAGTCCAAGTCCAAGTCCAAGTCGACCCGGCTGTGCACGATCCCCAAGCGGAAACAACAATAAACAAGAGTGAAAAACAAATGCTCCGAACCTGGCTGATTTACCGCAACAATTCTCTGGCTTGGTTGTTCTCTCGTTGCTATTTTTATCCCTCGTTAGTTTACCGTTATCAAACCTTAGAGCTAGCCCCGTCCGTTCTTCCATCCTTTACCCAATTTCACAACCACCTAGTTAGCGCCCGGCCCCACCAATGGCCAATGCCGCTTTTCCAACAAACTTCTAAGGTCTCGGACGGACGGTTCTTTCATCGGAGGCTTGGTTAGGGCTGTGTATCTTTTATATCTCCTCGAGGCACGAAAGCTGTTGAATTACATCAGTGATCAGCTGTATTAACTAAGTTAACTAGTTAGTTAACTTGTTTTCGTGTAATTTATGTAATCTATTTGACCTGACGTACACAGACAGTAGTGAGTCAGCCACTTTTATCATAACTAAGTTAACAAGTTAAAATATTGTATGTACTGTACTCTACTCCATAGTTATACACAACATAGATCTGGGTGGAAGATTTATAACAAAGAACTAAGAGTGTGTTCAGTTGCATGTCTACGCAGTAGCTTCATATAATCTGCACATGAAAAGTGTATATTATTAGTGTACTTGCGGAGTAGTTACTGTCAGCATTGAGTATCACACTTACTCCGTACAAATTGTAGTGATTTTGATATATTAATCAAATACACACAGTGACAACAGACAGATACAGATCTTTCTTATTCAATACAATCTCTTCTATTTTATATCTGTGTAAAATATCAGACAGTCAGTCTTCAAATAATAAATGATTCTTTGAATCTGATTGAAGTGTCAATCTCATTAAGTCAAATGATCTAGTTACTGTCTATTTCCAAGGTTAACTTGCATTCATTCTGCATTTGTCTGCAACAGTGTCTGGCACAGTGCCTACCACAGCGCCTGCCACAGCACCTCTCACAGCGCCTGCACTGTCAATAATAATAGATGAAGAAGATGAAGGAATCCAGCCTGCTCCACTACTACGACTTTTCATGAGATAATATCATGTCAATTGATCTGACGGTAAACACAATCTTGCACACTTCTGATCTTGTCTATTACGGTTACAATTCCTCCTCACTAATACTATTCAGTCTAATTACACTGTTGAAGTTTAATACCATGTAAATGAAGGGGAAAAAAAAAAAAAAAATTATGAAGAATGACTGAACACAAGGTCTTTTTCATACAGATAATGTTGAATAGAGTGTGTAGGGATGTTGTAAGTGAGTCTTTTATACAAGATTACATGAGGTTAAGCATGCAACTGAACATGCCTAAACTAAGTTTAAGCTTGAGAGGCTTGAAACAGGGGCCTGCATCTGTTAGCATTCGAGTTAGTGGCCCAGATCCCTGCCAATGTGGAAGCCGTTTGAAGTGCAATGAAGACTGATTTGAATACTATACTCCGTACTGTCAGAAAAATAACAAAATAGAAAAAAAAATGAAAGAACAAGGGAAAAAAAAAAAAAAAAAAAAAAAAAAAAAAAAAAAAAAAAAAGTCAAGGGTTGAAAGGGAAAGTTGAGTTTTTATAATGGCGCGAAACATCAAGCCCCCCTTAAAAAAATTTCCTATCTCAACTTCCCCAGGTTGCATGAGAACCCCCCATTCTTCGAATTTTCCTTATCACGATCGTCAACACCCGGTGATCAGATAGACGTTTTTTTAAGGCGTATTGTATATATATCGAGTTTACTGCAAGCTCCCGACCACAGCCTAGCTTCTCGTTCTCGTTAATCCACTATCCAATCCATTGGCGGCGCCTCATCTGGACCGTTCCCATCCCGCACCAGCTTCTCGAGCGTCGTATCTATAGAGTAGTAAAAGTGGGTAATTCCATGCTCGCTTGGCAGCATGGGCACAGAAATGCCAATACTCCAGTCATCGGCGTCAAGGTAGAGAGCTACAAACATTTAGTTTGACATTCAATCTCAAAAGGAAAAAGAAGGAGGGGGGGGGGGGGGGCGGGGGGGAAAAAAATCCCGACTGGATTATGGGCTTACCAAATATTAGAAAGGCGTAACTTTCTGTTGAGTTGAAAGAAAAGAAGTTAGTGCCAGTGAAAAGATGTTTAATCAGAGTTCCATTTCCATTTTCTCGACTTCAAGACTTACCTGGGTTATCTAATGCTTTGTCCGGATGAGTTAGCGCGGTCATCGTGGCGGCTTCCCAACCGCTAACATCGCGGCCAGCAACAGGTGGGTGCTTAAAGGGATCTGTTTTGTTTTGTAAAAGAATAACGGGTAAATATCAGTTCATGGGGGGACAAGACTCCCATTTGTCATTGGGAGGAAAGGCAGAGGGGCCGTACCCATCGGTTCATTCCCTGACATTGGAAGCTGGCCTAGCAGGCAAAGGAATATGAAAATGACATTTCGATACGTAATGCGCTCTAGATGGAAGGGTTCATCTCTATCATAGAATGACACGCGTCGAAGCTCCGACAGCCGCCTCATGCGCAGCATATCCGGCGTGGTATCAGGCTCTATGAAGTTCTGGGGACATAGGATCATAGTGCCGGCTGATACATGTGATCGATGTATCTCGCTCATAAACGCTCTGCTGCCGGCCAGTGGATCTTGACTGCATTTCGCATATGAAGGCAGAAAAATAGGGACCGACCCACCACTTACAGCCTTACGGCTGTCCCAGTAGGTGCCTGGCGGGTAGTGAATATCTGATGGGCAAAGATCAGCCTTTGTCTCAGGAATAGTATAGACAACACAATTTTATGTAAAGGAAGAATATATAAATGGCAGACTCACCGCTATATTGAGGGGGGAAAGTTGTTGTAATGAAGTCATCGGAACAGTATATTTGTAGAGGTTCGTCCCCCATGATAATTTCTTGAAGCTTGTCCAGCCTTCCTGGAGAATTGTCAGACAAATTGCATAAAAGGGGGAATATGATTCAAGTTACTTCATACATACTTCGTACATAGTCAAACCTGTAGCGCATTGCCAAATTCTGAAAAAAATATTCAGCGCCCGTATTTCCCACATAAACTGTTCCAAAGAGTGCCTCGTATGTGTATTGGGTGGACCGCTCAACGCCCGGAATTAGATCGTCGTGGCCGTACCAAGTGTCTAGAAGCGTATTAAGATCTCTCAATCTGTTCTGTGCGACCCTTACCTGCGCTGAATGTTAGATGTGTGTTTGCGATAATTTCCACATCAATCCATACCAATTGACTCATACTTCCTTGTTCAATTCGCCTGTAGAGAACGTTTTTTTGTCCAGGATATTCACAATTATTACTGCGTGTCCTATAAGAATAGGAGAAGCGCAGTTTATATAGGAAAATAACAAGTAAAAGCATGTGTTTAATTTGTATCATGCTTGAGAAAGTTCGTAGGACTCCGCTCCCACGAGAAGCAGATAGATATCTCCAAACTGGAACAGAAGGAAGGGAAACTGAGAGAGAGATATGTATGGAAGAGCGGGTTAAAGAAGTGAAAGAGTGAAATAGTTGATAACTATATATAAGTTCACTGACTGAGGACATGCTTTTTTACATTGTCGTAGTGGCCACACCATCCTCAGGTACACGCCTCTAACTAGCAATCTTTTTATTCTAGTAGTCATTAGGCAGTTAACTATTCCACAGCGCATGGATCAAGGAAAGTCAGCATGAAATTGATCATGAATTCAGCTGCGATGCAAGACGTAGCTGGCAGGTTGTGCGGATGTTGGAATGCTGGATGTTGCCTTGCAGGAGGATTTGATAAATTGCAATGGCGTCCGTTCCTGTAATTAAATAATGAAGGTAACGACAAATACATCTACATGTACATTGTACATACATGAGATTGTAGGCGGTTTGGTGAGCTGCACAAATCGGGAGCATCAAGAAGTGAATATATATGACTTGGCGCCAAGGACTTCCGCCAAGGATCTCCGCCACCAGAAATCTCATGCGAGCGATTCTTTGTCAGAGTTCAAGCTATTCTCCTAATGTACATACATGTATGTACAAGTGCCAGTGAGCTGCAAGCAATCTGTTGTAGTTGGATCTCTTTTAATATGACGCCGCGATTCTGGTTTGTCCCGAATCCTGGGCCTTCTGATGCGTTGACTTTTCTGTGCATGCCTCAATGAGAAGCTTTGTATGAGTTTAATGACTCCTATATCGGATTTTGCACGGCTATGTTCCAGCGGATAACCCGAAGCAGGCATGGGATGCAAATATATGTATATATTATAGCCAGGGGTTCCGACTCTGCTTCAGCCATGTCGACTGCCGCTGATTGGGGTGAGATTCGCTGAGTTAGTTCAAACTACTCGCAGTTGTTAAGAAGTTCAGTAGCTCAACGTTGTTCCAGATCATGAAGTCCCTGAGCATCATCGCCGTTCTAGGGTTGGCAAGCCTTGCTCCTTTTCTCGCTTCGGCCGCTTCGGATGCTACCTGTTCAGAGTCTCGACCGTGCAAACAAGGCTGCTGTAGTAAATACGGGAGTTGCGGGTTCGGACCTGAATTTTGTTCCCCAAAGACATGTGTGTCGACGTGCGATGCTAAGTCGGAATGTGGCAGTAAGTTGCTGAGTCCCCGTGTGGCATAATTTTGAGATGGGCTACCTTTGAAACCAAGTTCGAGCTCATGCTCGGCTCGGATATTTTTATCGCATCTTGTCTTGAGGATTGAGTTGAGGCACACGGTTTGTTAACTTTTATAATTCTTCACAGAATACGCACCCAAGGGACAAGAAAAATGTCCTCTCAATGTTTGTTGCTCACGGTTTGGGTGAGATAGTTAAGATTCCATATGCTCCGATACTACTGAACACTGTCGCTAATAGCACGCCTGAAAGTTTCTGCGGTCCCACTGAAAGTTTCTGCGGGAAGGGATGTCAGAATGGGTGCGGCGAAATAAAAAGGCCGTCAGTTATTCTCTATGGCAGTCAGCTATCCTACTTCATGTTGTAAATCAGTCTTACTAATTCAATCTACAGTTCATGCTCGGGAACCTCTACAAGGGCGCGATATATCGGCTATTTCGAGAGTTGGAACTATGATCGTATTTGTGATATGCTCCATCCGTCAAAAATCAATACCAAGCCTTGGACAGTGAGAAAATATTATTTCATTCTATCACGCTACTGTCTGCGGAAATGGACAACTGACTACTTTTCGCAGCATCTTAATTATGGGTTTGCTCAGATCAACCAAGAGGACTACACGCTAACTACAATGCACTCCTATGACAAAGAATTCTACCACCTTTTTACAGACTTAAAAAAACAAAAGCCCTCTTTGAAATGCTTTATATCCATTGGGGGATGGGATGCCGGTAGCAAGATCTTTTCTGATATGGCGAAAAGCGAGGGTTCGCGAAAGGCGTTTATTGACTCGGTTATTGAGTTCATGGAGGAATACGGCTTCGATGGAGTTGATATCGACTGGGAATACCCAGTAGCTGATGATCGGGGTAAGGAAAACAAAAACCCTTTACTATCTACTAAATAGTTTAATACTTTTTGCACAGGTGGCTCAAAAGAAGATTTTAAAACATATGTCCAACTTCTAAAGGAGCTGAGGGCTGCTGCCGAGGACAAGTACGAGATAACCGTGGCACTTCCGGCTTCGTATTGTAAGTATCTGATCCTACTATATGTTAAAATCGCGACCCCGTCTAATAGATAGAGGTAGGGTACTTGAGAGGATTTGATCTTAAACGCATGTCAAAATATGTCGACTGGTTTAATGTGATGACATATGACATCCACGGCACCTGGGATGGCAACAACAAATGGACGCAGGAAGTCATCAACCCTCATACAAACCTGACTGGTAAGCACCCCACCTAAATATGCAAGGTTATATGTACTGTAGCTAACAATCAGTAGAAATATCGTTAGGACTAGATCTTTTATGGCGCAATTCTGTCCCTCCCGAAAAGGTTTCTCTGGGTCTTGCATTTTACGGCAGGTCATTCACACTGGCGGATCCTAGTTGCTCTACTCCGGGTTGCCCTTTTAAAAGGTTTGGTGACGAGACATCCGGGGGCGCTTTGCCAGGATTATGTACTCTGAACAGCGGTACGCTGTCAGACTATGAAATCGATAGGGTTCTGAAGGAGAAATCCCCAGACGTTTTCTATGACCAAGAATCTGGAGTCAATTGGATTACGTGGGATAATGATCAGTGGTATGGATCTACCGTACCTTTGCCCTCCCCGTTCACTCACACGCAGATCCCCTTGCTTTATAATCTATCCTATTCTGCTTCCTTCTCTACTTTCTGCCCTTGACGGCCCACTGGGCTAATTATGAGCCGTGTACAGGGTTTCATACGACGATGGCAGAACATTGAAGCAGAAGGCAGATTTCGGAAACAAGTTGTGCTTGGCGGGCACCTTCGCCTGGGCCATTGATCTTGGAGGCCCTGGCACACTGAAGAATCCTAATGATTTGACCGCCGACGATACTCTCCGCGGGGCCGACCCGCAGGGTGGAGATGGCGGTTCTAGCGAAGTCTATATCTCTCCAGAGATTTTCAAGAAAAAAGATCCGCGCATCGCATGTGTGCCCCCGTGTACCTTTATTATGCCTCCAATCTCTCTGGCTAGTCCCTCTACAATCACCCTTCCTCTATATACAACATCTTTGGAAGTGGCATGGCCAACCACACAGTTGGTTACGCTTCCCGGAGGTTCGGTATTAACTTCCACTGGCCTAGCAAGGACAATCCAAACGACGACACTTACGATCCCTCCTATTACGACCTCAGAGATCAGCCTATGGAATTGGAAGGTTACCGATCCCGATGCCTCAAGTTCCAGATATACTCCCATAAGCAGCATCCTTCCCCCTCCGTTTGTTATTACGGAGAAACTTCCGGAAGGCTGGGTGCAGGGCAATCCTCCGAAACCAACGCCGGGCGATGGGAACCCTGGGGTGATAATCAGTAACGGGAGTGATTCGAAATCCGGATCTGATGATCACGATATCTCTGGGCACGATAGGCAGAGTAATCCCCCCGAGGCAACCGGCGGGACAGGACATTCGGCGCCAGAATCGGCTGCACCCGATCCCACCGGGGCTGGCAGAGGAATTAATTCGCTTGATGGTAAAAAGGGGAACCCGAATAGAGGGAAAAATTCTCAGCCGGCAACAGCAGATACAGGACGGCCAACACGTGGATTTGATGACAGCCGCCACGGCCGGACAACTAAAGGGCATGAAAATGACCATGTAATAACAGTTGTCAGCGGTGATTCGATACTTAATTCCCATTTTCCTGCTAGCACAACAAACTCACCTATGACTACCCGGACAATTACTCCGCCACCGTTTCCTTACACCACAGGTACCGAGGAGGACAACGACGATGATGACGATGACGACAACAAGATAATATTGCCCGTTGTTACCTTTACTAAAGGCCCCCCTGATCCACTCTGCACAGCAAATTGTGGAAAGAAGTGTGAAGGCCCATTTTGCGATGAACCCTGTGAGCACAACTGCGGCGATGGAGAAGACTTCTTTTCCGAGAATGAAAGGACAAAACCTAAAAATACTCAAAAGTGCAGAGGCCCAGACTGCAAGAATGGCAAGTGCACGGGCTTATTATGTATCAATTTCGGCTGCATCGGGCTTGATTGCCTCGACGGTATGTGCTGGGGTCCTAAGTGCGTCATCACTTGGTGCGGTGGGCTCAAGTGCATTCCAAAACTTGATGGCTGTAGTGGTGACGGATGTAAACCCAGTGGGTGTCTCGGGTTGCACTGCAACGGCAGAACAGGCCGATGCTTTGGTCCGAAATGTATTGGCTTTGGCTGTGATGGGCCCGATTGCGATAATGGGAGTTGCAAGGGTCCAAGATGCTGGCCCCTTACGTGCGAAGGAGAGGGCTGCCAGTCGGGATTCTGCACTGGATCGAAATGTGAGACAGGAAAGGGCGGTTGTGACGAAGCGAGAACCGCTCGTCGATGTACAGAACTTGTTTCCAAGATCCAGACAAGATCGGACAAAACTGAGTACTTTACCACCACCAACACCAGGTGCCACACGGTCACTGCATGCTCCGTCCAACCCACAACTATCACTACCACAACTACCATGGCAAAGCTTCCCGTATATACCGGCGTGGGGGTAACAATGACACCACCAGACACCAATGAACATTATATGGCCCTGGCACAATATCTTGTGTATAAAATACACAGCCGAGATGCCACCCGAATGTTCTATATTCCAGAGGTAGCCACACCAACAACTACCGCGAAACCAAAGAAATCTCCCCCCCCCGCAGAGTTAAAATGTTTTGGCTCGGGCAGCACTTCTCATCGCGCGGATATGATCCGTGCGATAGAAAGCTTTTGTAATGAAAACAAGGGTCGGATGATTAGAAAGGAAGACGGTAAAATTATAGACTACTATGGCTCGAGGTGTTTCGGTCCTGGGGCATGTTTTGTTGAGGTCAACATTTCCGTGGAGTTAATCAATGACTGTGACCCATTCGAACTCGATGGGGGAAGCCCAGGAGATTTGTGCGGTCACTCGTTCAGACAACCTGTTGATGAGTGTGATACCAGGGGGACAAGTTTCAAATACGGTGGTGTATTAACGACTGATTGCGCTCGCTGGATAATAGACCCTGGCTTTAACGCACCCGGAGGCCCAAAGGCTAAATATCCTCTGTTGAACGGCACTGGCATTGCAAATACCACTATGACAAACCACACTGCATCCTGGGCAAAATTCAATTCTAGTTCGGTTTATCCTGCCCCAACTAGACCGACGCGGCTATGAGTCGAGTCGATGTGAGCAAAAGGTTCAGCTAAATTGCTTGGACAATAGGGCTTTTGTGGTTTCAAAACAAGGTGAATAAATATCAAGTGCCTCTTATCTATTTTTATTTATTTAATTTCTATTTATTTTTTTTATTATTGTTCTTCTAAATGTAAGCCGTACAGGTAATGAAAATCATAATAAATAAATAAATAAAAGTATGGTAGGGCAATTTCACCTCTTCAGTTGACATTCTCTCTTGCATCACTTACAGAATCATCAGTGAAATTGAAAGAGTGAACGTGAACCGGCGGGAGATACTAGTAACTAGGCAAGTTGTCACATTTATAGCAACCTCTCCTCTCTCAGAACAGGGCTTGATATCAACCACTGTTGCGTTTGACTCGACTGCTTTTGATATCAACCCTTGACAACGCTAATGTAGATATACTATAGCCAATTTCCTGAATCCTCAAACAATTGGCTTCTCAATCCATGTTCCATCTTGAACCTTCCTGGGCGACTTGGAAATTAGCCTCAATAGTTTGAGCAACTATTCTCCATGGGTTGTGGAATTCACTCTTGGATCGAGAACAGGCGCCAAAAGCATTGAGCCGAGGGTAGGTAGTCCCTGATAATAGGGTAAGAAGATTGGGAGCACAACCACAGAGCTTTTAGGCTTTTAAAATCATGAACTGCCTGTCTGGAGATAATGTACATACCAGACCAAGGCCTTGAGTTGTTGAGGGGATACATCTCAATTGTCTCCCATATCATATCATATACACCTGAGAAGGTAAATATTTGAAGTGGTATATTTGACCACTTCTTTCTTCGTCGTGAAAAGAACCAGCCACTGACATATTATTCTTGTAGATTGCAACATTGGCCAGAATTATCCATGCAAGAAGTGTGTGAAGCAATATTTGGTGCATGTTTGTTCAGATTCACCAAGAATGTTCACATGCCATGTAAGATCAAGTTCAACACCTAGAGAATCTTTTCCATGACTGGAATCTAGCTGACCCATGATTTTGAAGTCCGAATATTGCTGTGCCTAACTCTGTGCAGCAAACAGAGCAGGTCTCGGATTCGTTTGAGTGATTAACCGTAGATGGCTCCGGGACCGGCTGTGTTGGGAGCTCGCACTCGCAAACGAATGTATACAATGATGTTTACCACTGATGGTGCTACTTTCTGATCCATCGCAGGTAATAAGGTTGACTCTGAGTTTCTCAGAGGAAATCGAGGAGGAAATCGTACAGTTCTTCCAAAATTATGATTAGGTTGTTTAGCCTTCACAGTTGAGAACCTCCGCGTATTTGGATAAAGTATGACTTATTCATGCAAAGACCCTCGTCTGTGGGGGTGATGCGGATTTAGATCTTGTTTGGAATGACGTGTGTGAGCTTCTATTCTTCCGGCTATCTCCCAGCTGGAATTCATGAAAAAAACTAGAAAAAGTGAGGCTAGACAATATAGCTCTATCAGGCATGATGCAAGCATGAATACTATGAAAAGCACGGGAAGAAAGTACCGGTTATATTTGTTGTCCCTATTCACTTACTTTCAAAGCACAGCAGAAGAATATATATCTAGCTGACATGATGATGCGATCATTTTATCGAAGAACTCACTATTTGCATGGCCTTCAGAGCATATATCAGCTTTTCAATTTGTTTTATGAACTTTTGAACTTTCCCGCTACGCGCCTGTACATCGCTACCGTGGCCTTTGTTATCTCGATTCATACTCGAGGCATATCCGGAATAATGGGCGGTTAAAGTGACAAAAGGAATATACAAAACGCCATCCATTCTCCCTACAGTCTACGCCGTCATCACGCCTAACTACCTAGTCTCTCTTCAACAATTTTAAATGGTAAAGTCACTGTAGCTCTAGTGGCACTGAATTGCATGTATGTATATAACATGCTTCTTAGAACAACTGAAACTACTAGAGGGATAAAACAAATTAACAAATTAGATCTGCTTTTGAAAGAATGTTTCAGGAGGTAGTTCTATGTTCTTGACAAAACTGAGCTAGAAATGAAAAAAGAAAGAAAAAGAAAAAGAATTAATTAATTCTCAAGAAGCTTCAAAATAGCAAATTTACTGAATTGAACTAATAATCATTTAGAGAAGTAGAGAAGAGCGAGGAAGAGAATGTATATTTGAACAATATATGCCATCTCTTATCTCACATCACCCCTTTGAAACAATTTCAATCAGAATGGCAACCGCATCTGATCTGAATGTATGTACCCGCTCATTCTTCTCTAAATGACCTGATTGATATTCTCGAGGGTGAGCTGATCGAACAACGGCATATTGCAGATACACAGTACGCAGAACACCTGGCTTGTTATTGACATTCATATGATTTAAATAATGATTCCCCTTAGTAATAAATGAGAACAGACAAAGGAGAAAAAGGGAAAAAAAAAAAACGTTGTATTCATGTGTCTCAAATGTGAGGCATGCATAAACCATGTGGAAAATTATAACTAATTATTTATAGATGAATAGATGAATAGCTGAGTTGAGTAAATAAGTGAGATTCTCTCTCTATACACATATTTTTTTCCCTCCTGTTTTGTAAAGAACTTTCTGTTAAGTTAGTTACTTGTGAACTATTTTCTTTTTTGATCAGATTGAATTAATTCTCATGATGCCAGCACAAGCTAGAATTGAGAAAGAAGGTGAAAATAGAAATAATATACAGAGTATATACTCCGTATATTGATAAGAAAAATTTTTTCTAAGCATAAAAAATTTCTGGTAAATTTTTCACTTCTTCATGCATATTATTATTAGCCTAATTATTACACAAACTTAACTCTCTAACTCAACCCCCTTTGAGTACGCAAGACCGCAAGACGATTTTGCAAAACAGTATGCATTGCAGCTGCCGATGTGAAAGAAAACCCCTGATTTAATTAATCTGAGACACTCCTTTTCTGTCTTTTCGTTTCTGTTCTCTTTTCCCTCTTTCTAAAACATCAAGTTCTGTTCCCAGTCTAGTTTTGAATGCACTGCACTGTATTCATCCACTTTCCAAGGGAAAGCTACATCACTAGCTGGTGTAGATATAAATTTATTGAATCGAGAATGAAAAATTTCGTAACTAGCTAGCTAGGTAGGTTCGCTATTATTGCAACTCGAAGTTATATGAAACGGGGTACATACACAATCGGAGCGCTATTTAGGCACAGTATGTAGCCCATTCATCTCCCCTGGACCCGGGATTGTGGAATAGGAACTATCTTTCTGTAGTAGTTATCATGTAGTAGGTTTGCTTGTTTGCTGTGTGATTGTGATTGATATTTCTGCCTGATTTGATGCATCTCTAGCAAAGAAGTCAGGCATAACCATGAAAGGTAAAGAATTTTAGAGCGCGTTGTTTGGAGAGAGCAGGAGGGGCAGTGTGAAGTTTCTTTCTGAAAGTCTGGCATGATGAGGAGGTAGATTCTGGCAGCGTTGGCCTGAATGATGATACTACTCCTGAAGGCATGGCTTTGCCAAATGGTTCACGGTTCAGAATACTCTTCTTTCCTTTGCAAATTATTTTTTCTCCCCTTTCTAGATATATGGATGTTCTTGTTTGCTTCATTTTGTTCAGGATCACACGCATCTTGGGAGAAATTGTCGGATGTGGCGCGCTGAGTATGGGCAACCCATGGCGTGGTGCACTCCTGTATACAGCGTGGGGAGCATCTGGTCGTTGAGAGCATGGAGCTGGTCGGTGTGAAAGTCAATTAATTGCATGAAAAGGCTGAAAAAAATAAATGAATAGGCAATGGAAAGGGAGTCGAAAGGGTGGCCAAAGATATGTATATATATAGAGCTATCTGTGATTTCAACAGAACCAGTGTACCATGCAAGGTCAAGCAAGTTGGCCAGTCACAACAACAACCGGTGGAGTCTCCTCTGGAGCCGATCCCCGTCATAGCCTGAGGCTTGTCGAAGGAGAGTTCGTTTGGTTTTTTTCGAGGCACGCCCACGCTACATTAAGACGACAGGCTGAGAAAATTTGCCATGACGCGCTGATCCCCTACTGGCTGCTGGCTCAATTGGGCGTATTTTAGTTGGTTATTTTCTTCTTCCGGCGGTTTTTGGGAATTGGTTTGGATTGTCTTCTTTTTCCTCGTTATTTTTGTTTTAATTTTTAAACTTTCGTTCGATCCAAGGAATACAAACATTAATTGATCGGTTCGTTAATGGGTACCGTATAATGTAAATATTTCTCGGAGGCGGCCCGAGAGGTTAAGATTTCGGGCCCGTACCATTGGGATACACGGCATTCAACGCATGTTACATAGTTCTATGGTGCTCAACCGCCTTAGCCAGGGTCCAGCGTGGGCCAAGCGATGGAGGAGAAAGCTTCCTTGAGTCCCCCTAAAGATGAATCCGTCCGTCTTCGGGCATGCACCGGCAGGTAACGCCGTCCTGGCCGGAGCGTTTTCTACCCAGCTCTAGCCAAATTAATTTACGGGCGCCGTCGGCCTCTAGGCTTGACTGGTGAGTGTTCCGTATGCAGGGAGACTCCTCGGTTCCGGGAATATGGGAATGGAGGATCTGACCCTGGTGGTAGAGTTGGATTTGCATGCATACCCGGCCTCTGACTCCATCTTCTTGTTCCGTTTCTTGCCTAGGTGTAGGTTGGCCCTTGCAACCTGTGTGAGGATCGTACTGCTGAGCAGGGAGGTGGTGACACAGACATCTTTAAACAGTATTAATTGGATTCAGGGGTATGTAAAGGGCCCTGATCGCTGTCAACGGTTACAGATAGAGACATGTGGGAGGTAGGCTGAAAATGAATTTGAGGTGATGTGCCTGGATGGTTAGATATATACCCGGTAGGGATGTTAGTGATATAGACAAGCATTCCAAGCTTTATCTACATGCATATGTCTGGACATGACAAATTAGATCCTCATGACTTAGCACCCGGAGAGAGAAATCTCTGCTTTTAGCGCAACCCATGTGCAAGAAAATAAAAAGGGGGTAAAACTGGGGGTGGGGACAACATACTCTGTGTGGCGTACGGCGTTGAATAGAGAGGAGAGGCTGGCATTGGAGTAGATATTCAACCAATGGGATAACATACCTGAATCGTAGTAGATTTTGAGCAGCTGGAGGCATGATTCCCCAGAGTCCCCAGAGTTCCCAGAGTCCCCACCAGTCTCCCGGACCCGACCAGAGCTGCTCAACGCTCGCTCTCGACTCTCGAGTCCTGAGCAGACTTGATTTGGCTGTCAAGGCCGTTGAATGGCTGCCCGGGCGTGGTAGTAGAGGTAGCGGGCCGTGGCGGGAGAGCCCCTGAACCAAACACGCCGGGCAGACACACACGCGCCCGGGCCAAGCCCAGCCCAGCGCCGTCTTGTTTATTTTTTCCACATCAACGTGTTTCCGCTGGCTGCGTTTTCTCTCTCTCTCCCACAACTCACCCTCCATCTCTCTCTCTCTCTCTCTCTCTCCCTCTCTTTCTCTCTCTCTCTCTCCCTCTCTTCCCCATCCCTTGCTCTCCTTGTCTTCGTATCTCGCTTTTCCTTTCTCTCTCCTCTTCTCTCTTCTCCCGTGTGTCCCCCTAGCCAGAGTCGGTTGGTCTGTCTTCTGTCTTCGCTTTCGTTTCTTTCCATTCCGACTGGAAGTCCATCGGGAGCCGCATTCTTCTCGACCTTTTCACTGGGTGCTTCCACAGTCCCCTGAACACGCTCCTTACTTACTCCTCATTGATCCCTCTATCCCTCTTCTACTTCTCTGCATGCTGGTCACCTTTATTTTTGTTTTCTTTCCCCCTTCTTTTCTTCTTCCTATTCGCTGCATAGGCACTTAGAGACGAAAACTATTCCACCTGAAACGGCTGCTGTTGAGGCCATACAACCCACTGCATACCCACTTGTTCGCCTGCAATTTTTATTGTCAGCACATGACTACCTCAAGGTATGGAGCAAGATAGCCTTCTTAACATGCTCTCTCTTCTCAATATTCTTATTCTTCTGTCGGTTGGTGACCGTGGCTGACCTATAGTGAGCCTCTCCTCAAAAGTTCAGTGCCTCATTAGTCAAGCTTTCTCTACGCCGTTGAGCCTACCCTACCCCTGAAACTCGCACCTCTCGCCATCTTTTTTTTTCCGCCTTTCGAACTTCTCTCACGACCTCTCCGACATATTTTCGTTACTTTTTGATCTTTCTTTTTTATTCCTTTCGCAGCCTCCCTACTTGTAGTTTACGCCTTCAAGACAGGCCTTTGGTCTTCAAACCATTGTTGCTTGATGAGACTCTAGGGAGCGTTGATCAACCCTGGTCGCAACACTTTTCAACCACAATCTACCTTGCTTGGTGGTACCTGTGGGAATCTAGGACCCCTGGGCTTCAAAGTCGCACAGAGCTTTCGTCCTTGCGATTTTACCTGACCTCGCAATACCAATCTACCGACCGAATACCTACCCATCTAGCATTGTCAACGGCTCCTGCGTAAGATGTCATTCTTTTCGCGGGTTTTCCGTAGCAGAGATGCGAGCGGCTCGAAGAAACAGGCAAAGCACAATGGCGTCAGTCAGGATATCCCTCAGAAGCCCCAATGGACCGATGCTTTCCTCCGTACGGAAGTAACCCCAGATGAGATCCAAGAGCTGCTACATGGATGCACGGTCGAATTGAAATCAAGAGGTCCGTATATACACATGCACAGTTCAATGAAGAATGCAATTTAAACTCGGTCAAAAATGCTCATCTACATTGCTTCCCAGGACTCGAAATTCCATTCCTCCTCCTCCCATTTCGCCCCAGCTCGGACCCAAGTTCAGCCCGAACCTTCATTCGACACTACTTCAGCCCTCCTCCTGAGCGGCCAGCTCCACTTCGTGGAGAACATTTACTCCAGGAGCTGCGGTTGACTGAACCTATGGTGCGTGATATTCCCTCAGAATGCACGTGGAGGAGAGAACTGATTTGATATCTTCGAATACCTCTAGGTGCTCTGCAGTATTATGAAATGGTGTTGGAGTCGATTGCCTGGAGGGGTGGTAACCTGGGAGGCATACGAATTGTTCAAAGTTGGCGAACAAGGTCATTCCTTTTCCGCCATCTACCCTTGAATTTGCCTACTATGGCACCGTCTCAGGGCTAGGTTAAACTGACTTATTTGTATAGACTCCCAATTTGCCCGCGACGCCTTTTCCACCTTTATCCCTTTAAGTGTTGAATCTGATGCTCGAACAAAAATTATATTCGACTTCTTCGACCTCATGTCTGCTGTTGCAGCTCACGGAAAAACCAACGGATTTGGAGGCCGCAAACTTTCGCGCTATGCTGGTTGGTGGGCTTTCGAGCACGTTGATACTGGCAATGGATTTGAATCAAGCTATAAGAACTGGGCAAGGTAATTGAAACAGATTGTACACGAGGCTCCTACTACTTTCGATGTATTTGGCTAACGGCTTCTTTTTTGCTTTCTGCATAGTGCGGCGGATGCGACAAGCCACTTATTCTTTGCTTACCTTCGTTCTCTATCTCCTGATTCCCTTCGCGGATCCAATGGCATTTCTGCCCTTCCGATCTCGTTGCAAAGCCTTGTTCAAGCCACAGAATACCCCCCAGAAACCCCCGCCCTGCTTCAGATGGAATCGACTAAGGTGGTAATGATCGTTGACACTGTCTCCCCGACACCATTTGCATTACTACGACGTGCCAAGAATTTCGAATATAGGGATAGCGATCACGCCCTACAGAAGTTCTCGAATTTCGAAGATCCTGTCAGAGCACTTACTGACGAGTGCCGTAGAGTTTTGCGATGCATATCCTCAACCAACCAATCCAATGTTATAGCAGCAGAAGAGGGCCCAGGCCCTATTCGTGATCCATCCTGGTCAAGATTTGAGGATCTGGGTTTCACCGACACTATCGAAGAGGGTGATGGTGACGAGGATGGAGATAGAACAGTGTCGAAACAAACCGGACCACTGGGTCTGAGGTCGGCTCCTCACTCTCGCACTGCTGATCTTGGTCGACCGACCACACCTTCCTGGGCTGATTTCCTTTCCTCTGGATTTGCTGACGAAAATGAGCCAAGAAGTCGTCCGCCTTTCCTCCTACCCCCCGACAAAGTCCTTCCCCCCATTCAAACCGTGCGCGGGCAAAGTTCCCAATCGCATAAACGTTTGTTCGACCAGGAATCATCCGCTGAACCGGGCGAACTTGCAAGCATAACCAATCTTGACTTGGATGCGTCGTTCTGGTGGGTCTGGATTAGCAGTCTGTCAGGGGAGGAACCAACTCAAAGAAAGGCAGTTTTTGGGCGGTGTGCTCTGATTGAAACATCCATCTCAGGAGGGAAGTGGTTTGTGCTTGAGGAACAAGTGAAGGGTGCTGCTCCTGAGCCAGAAGTTGGTGCATATATCGCTGAGAAAAAAAGCTTCTTCGGCTTCAGGTCACGAAAAGGACGGTTAACACGACGCAAATCTTCCGTAAAGAAGATATCCACTGCAGAAGAACCCTACCAACGGGCCAACAGCACAAGAGCAATGAGCAAGACGAGCATTGGCCCAGACCAGCACGCTAGGATCCAGGCTGCCGCTGCCGCTCTTCAGAGGAAGCACAGGGAACAGGAGCAGGAGCAAGCGTCAGAAAAACGCAACAGGTCGGAAGACTTGGGACATTCAAAGAACAACTCCGTGATGTCGCTGCAGCCGCTTGTTATGACTGAAGTCTCACAGGCGATGAAGTGGGCTAACAACTACGATAAAAATGCAGTGCGAGCGGCTTATCTTGGAAACAGTCTTGCTGGTACGGGTGCTCCTGCAGAGTCACTGCAATTGCCAGCAAATGGCCACGTCCAAGCTAGCTCTCTTAATTCGACCAGCCCTCGTCTAGATAATGAGCAAGCAGTTCCTCCAAAGGAAGAAGCGGCTGATCAGCGCCCCGCTGCCGAGCAATCTGATATTTCCAAAAACACTGCGTCAGACTTGCACCCCGTAGTTACTCCTGTAGCGGAGCCCACTGCCCCAGCTTCCGTCGGAAGGAAATCCCCAGAAATGACTCGCAGCAAGAAGTCCATGGATTCGACTGAGGAACCCAAGAAACTGAAGAAGAAGGCCGCAAATACGACGCTGAAGGGTATGTTTGGTAAGAAGGCTGAGAAGCCGGAGCAGCCTCCCATGAAACCAACTGGGGTAGAGACGTCTGCTGTAGCTGCCGCCAAAGCTGCCCTTGAAGGTCGAACCGCACAGGCTGCAAAGACTTCAACCTTCTCACCTACCAAGGCACCTGCTGCCCACCGCCTCTCTGGGCTTGGACGAAAGAAGACCGCGGAGTCAATCCCTGCGCAGACAATGTCCAAGCCAGTTACCCCACCTGCAACTGAGGAGCCGAAACAGGCTCCACAACCCGTGGTGCAACCAGTGCCGGCCGCCACAGGTTACGATGGCCCACCGTGGACTCGCAGGGATAGTGAATTCGATGCGCTCTCTCGAGTGGACACCAACGAGAAGGCCCAAGCCGACCGGGAATTTTCCTCCTTCGACCACCAGGCCCCATTCGTTGACCAGCCTGCATTTGTTCCTGAGGATACACCAATCAGAAACGAGTTCCCAGAACGGGACATTCCTGCCCAACACCCAGCTGCCAAACAGGCCGGATCACCTATTAATGGTCACGGGCGCCAAGATAAATCAATCTCGGATGAACCCTTGCCCCTACAGGACCGCTGGGCACAAATCCGGAAAAATGCTGCCGAACGTGCTGTCCATGTCGATGACCACCCGTCGAGAAGCCATGAGCCGGAGAAGACTGATGATGGAGAAACAAGTGGGGAGGAGAGTAAGTTATCCCCAATGGCAAATTCCCCTCAGTCGAAGTAGAACTAATCATAATCTGTCCCTTTTTAGCAATCGAATCCCGAGTCGCACGCATTAAGGCTCGTGTTGCCGAATTGACAGGTAATATGGAATCTTAGGCAATTTGTCCTCAACGATGTTTCCACGGTTTTCATGCGTCTCGCGTATTTCCAACGTCAGAATACGACGAAGGTCTCCTTTCCGTAACTCCATTATTTTTTCCCCCTATTCTCGTTTTCTGTTTTTGTTGCTTTCTACAACTTCTATACCCCTTTTTTCTTTTCCTTCCCCCCCCAAACTATGCCTCGTAAACTATTCCCTGAGTAATCACCTTGATATTTTTGACCGAATATTTTCTGAAATCATCCCCCTTCAACTCATACAAATCTTTCTTCCCTCAACTCGACTCTTTTTTCTACCAATATCCGTGCGAATTTGATTCCCACTCGAACGTGTTGAACTCTCTATCCAAGAACCTTTGGATTGTTCCTTTTGTCATAGGTACCCTTTCGATTTTTATTTTCTATTTTGATTTATCTCATTTTGAAGCTTACTACCACATACTCTCCTACAAGATTACCCAATTTAGTTCTCTCTTTCCTCTCAATTATAGCGTTTTGTTTTGCAGTTTGCTCTCGTGGCCTATCGATCTCATTTTGCTTTCCCTCTCCCTGCTTTCCTACCGCCAAATTTATACCATCCTGCTCTCTCCTTGATAACCCACTCTCTGTGAATTCGAGTCTAAAATCTGTTCAATATTCTTTTCAGTATTTTGACTCCTTGTTTTCCCTCTTCTCTTCCTTGAGATGTTATGTTCTATTTCTCAATTTATCTCAGCAAGTCAGGGAGGGGGACTAGGAGCGTTCGCGCCACTTGTAATTTGAATGGGTATAAACACCCGAAACGGGGCCGACAGACCCTATTTGTAGGGGTTGAGGGGTAGTGGGCAGGGAGCACCTTGTTTTGTTCTTTTTTAATCAATCAATGTACGCAAAACATAACAGAAATCAATATTTTTTGATGCCAAACCAAGATTACCTCCACAATTCCCCTAACAATAAACTACGGATATCTCTCTCCCTTTTTTGCGGAGAAAGGTTTATTTTTGTTGTTTCATATCTCACAAAGAAGCTACATAGGCCCCGCAGCCAAAATTTGTTGATTTGTCTCAGCTAACTCTCAATCCGTATGTAGCTTTCTTTAAATAATAATATATATACAAATATAAATACCAGTCTTGTTTGCTACCGCTTCTACAGCTACTATCCCTAGAGTTCTCTTTTCATACTTGTCTCCACTTGACATATCTTATTTTGTTTTTTATGTTTTCATCTAATTAATTTTTTTGTTTCCCCCTATGTGGAACCTGTGTATGCTCCCTCATACTCTAATTTCTCGTCCCCCGGAGAACTCGAATCGGATACGGATAGTTAAACGGTTTGTTAGACTTGGGGTAAAAACGATATACAAATTATGGACTTTCCCCCCCTTTTGTCACATTCCTTCCTGGCTTTCACGAGGAATTTTGCTAGAGGGAAACTTGCCATTTACAGCTCATGAGCTACAGAATGCTCACCCCGTTCCCCTTCTACTCCCGCCCTCATATAGTTATGGCTAATCGTAACAACTCAGCGAGCAAACAGCAAACCGACCTTCACTTCTTTCGTAACAACTTATTCTTCAATTTATCAACCACCTCCGCGACTGCATGTTTCTTCTTCAACTCTTCTTCCCTACCTTTCTTGCCGCTGCTCGCCTTGGATTCCTGGGTATGGACGTTTCCTTGGCCACCACGCTGTGCAGAGAACAATTCACAATAGAAGGAGAGATCAGGTTAGAGATTTTTGGTTCCAAGCAGTCTTTCAGTTTCTTCATAGTAACAGGGAAGGTGGGGAATATCATATAAACCTTACCCCAGTATGATAGTCACCATCTTGAGAGGGGAGGATTGCGAGCTCGGGAACGATATCGGTGTCATGTACATGTACTTCGCTTGAAACTGGACGGACACCCGGGGAACCAATGTTACCTGCTCCACCGCGCTTTATTGAAAGAGGGGATTAATTGGGCGACCAGAAAATGTTATATTGGGCAAGATGAAAAGCCGATACAAGGAAATTGGAAACACAAAGATGTAGAGAAAGCGGTACATACACCGGCAGAATAGGCTCCATCGCCCTGATCACCTTCCGGACCCTGTCGAGTGATCTCGGCATCCACATATCTGTTTTGGATGTTAGACAATGTGTGCTTTCCTAGTTTGCTGCAGAAACATCGCATTTGAAGAGGACCATACAATAAATATTGATTTACTTACTGGGTAGGATCTGGATTGATATTTCCTTGGCCTATTAATGCACCCGAATGTCAATTAATAATGTTTCAAATGACTCCCACAGTCAGTCCCAGGTGTCATACCTCCTCGGCCATGAGAAACAACTGGTGGTCCACTCATGTTTGTCGCGTCTAACTTCGTCGATTCAATCAATGCTTCTGTAGTTAGCGAGTCCTCTGTGCGTCTCCAAAACCTGTCTTGGCCCAAAAGTGAAATCGTGGTACGTAGGTATAATGCTGGCCTCCGAAACTAGAGAGAACTTCTGAGTAATGGGTAAGGGCGAAATGGTAATAGTTTATAGTGCTACTGCTACTCCTCCTAGTTATGACTCACTTGTGCGGGAGAAGGGCTACGAAATTAACCGTGGAGGTGAGCAGGGCTCTCCGAGAATCTTAGAGTAAAGTGGATTTTCAACAAGATAAAGCAAGGAGTTTCTATACAGAGTTTTCCTCCCAAGAACAGTCTATTGTTCTTATGATCAAGAAAATAGTGGTAGTGAAGGCTTTTTTTGAGGTGAGGTTAGAGTGAAACAAAGAACGGCACCGGGGGGGGGGGGGGCGAATTGCAAACCCCAATTTAATTTAGAATAACATAGAAGATGTGACAGTCAATGAAAGAACCGCGGTTGCGATAAGTGGTATTCGAAGGTAGCAGCTGCCATGGTAAGGCATCCATGTTATCAAATGAGCTAACGTCGCTTGTTCTCATCAGCTAGCAAAGATACATATGTACTCTAGTTATAACAATGGGGCAAAATGGCAAAGCTATCGTTGTGATAAGGTTCTCTCTCCCTCTTTTTTCTGATAACTAACAACCGAAGATAAGATAAGGACTCCTTCTCCCAGCCAACCAGAGCGCTCCAGACAATTACCTCAATTTTTGACATCCAACAATCAGACCTGGATATCGTCCATCCATGACGCGAGGACCAGTTAACCTTCTTGGAACATACAGTACATGTACATGTACATACCGGATCTAGAAATAGCCCGTGCTTGGTGAGATAGCCTTCATGGGCCAGTGCGGAGAGTGGAGCCTTGCTCCACTTGGCACAGAACATTAATTTTAAGCATAATTCAATCTCAGCCTTGGCATTGATCTTGAAGTTATTGCTTATAACAATATGAGAATCATTTCGCGCCTCTCCCACACCACGCTGGAAAGAGGAACAGTGGCAATTGATAGACGTTCCTTAATCGGGGCAACGCACAATCTAAAGATCGTCCTGAACATGGTGCTGATATAGGGGTTAGATTTAGTCGTATTGGGGCTTTCATAAATATTACTACGAGTGAGCTTATATCGATTTCTGTTGTGTGTGCAAGGAGGTAGTTGCTACTGGATAGCAGAGAGTTTGTTGGTACCTCAAATTAATATTAGGAGAAAATATATCCCTTTTAAACTATTGTTTTCTTTTTTTTCTTTCTTTTTTTTCTTTTTTTTTTTTTTTTTTTTTTTTTTTTTTTTTTTTTTTTTTTTTTTTTTTTTTTTGGAAAATCACAATTGGTGATCCCTGTTATCTTCCTCTTGTAATCCCTTATTGTCGGGAAATAAGAGGTCATACACTTATGAACGCCACCAACATCATATTACTTTTGTATGGAATTAGATATAATAGATAGTGTACGGATAATATAAGAAGCAGATCTTGATACACATAAGATTCATATGTTTCCGACATATTCATCCGAGATACCATTCCGACAGTTATAATCCCGGAATCCCGACAGTTATGAGCCCGGTAAGCAGCATCTGAATAGAAGCGCGATACACCGACCCCAATCCTCATTCGAATAGATAACTATCATTCGAACTGAGACGATTGTACCCTCATTCGTATACGTTCCGAACTACTCGACCGTTATACACTGAATCCCGATAACTATCATTCGAACTGAGACGATTGATCCTCACTCGTATACGTTCCGAACTACTCGACCGTTATACACCAAATCCCGGCAAGCAGCATCTGAATAGAAGCGCAACACCGATCCCAATCCTCATTCAAATAGATAACTATCATTTGAACTGAGACGATTGAACCTCACCCGTATACGTTTCGAAATACTCGTCCGTTATACACCTCGAATTCCGATCATATCTATCATTCAAAATACTTGAACCGATTCCTCAATCCGTCAAATATAAACCGATATGACAGACAAGACAATGACTAGTGCAACTGTTCACCTTAGTGTTCCTGTAGATTGGAAACTTTGGTACAGGCATATGCTAGGATATGCAAAGGACAAGAAGGTATCAGACTTCATCAATCTCGATAAACCTGATATCTTCTCTGAACTAGAAGAACCTCTGGAACCTGAGTGTCCAAAAGAAGCCACCGCGGAGGCCAAGATAGCATATGACATCAAGGTCACTGTGTGGAAAATCAAATATATGAAATATGAGAAGATGAATGAAGGTATGACAAAGATACGAGATGTCATATGGAGAACAGTGGATGCCACGGAGTTACAACATGTACGCAGCAAGGATGATGATGTGAAAGAGATCGACTCTCCCCCACAACTGCGGACTATCAGGATGATGTGAGAACCCGATATCACGATCTCTGCAAAGCACCGAAAAATAGAGGTATAGAGAAGTGGTTAAACAACTGGTCTCTCATCGAGGATGATATCAAAGAGGCGGATATAGCTGGACAGTTCAATTTGAAGAAAGACTTCTTAAATGCGAATCTAGCTATTGATGCAGGTTATGCACAAGCTTGGGCTAAGGATGTCCGACGTGACAAAGATGTCATATCTTTGATAGAGTTAGTTAAGGACTTCAAGGAATGGTATAGGGAAATGGGTATTCTCAAAGGAGATAAACCTATGACCTTTGCTACCCTTAATGGAAGACCTCAGCAAAATACCTCATCATCAGCAACATTCCGAAACTGCATCTGCGGAGCCCGTCACCGATACGCCCAGTGCTACTATCTCAATCCCTCAAGGAAGCCACCTGGATGGGAGGAAAACAGGGAGAAAAGAGCTCAAATCGATCAAGCTCTTAAGAACCAAGAATTGAAGAGACGGGTTGATCGTGCGATATCTAGAGATTCATCCGCGAATACGGATATGATAGATGGAGCAGTCCTAGGAGGAATGGTTCTGAAGCAACCTACAGATATTAAGATATCAGATTCCGATCCCCAATCTATCAATCCTCAATCTATTGATCTGCAGATCCGAAAAATATCGATGAACTCTTCAAATTCTCGCTCCTACCTCCAAAACTCCTGGATCTTTGATACTGGCGCGGAGCAGCATATATGCAATAATCGAACACATTTCCTATCCTTTACCCCTGCGAACGAGAACGCGGAAGTCTATACAGGCGATTCCAGCACTAAAGTAGAAAGGTTATGGAACTGTTAGAACTATCATGATAAATGAAGCAGGAAAGCAGTTCAATGTCAACCTCACCAACACAGCTTATATCCCGAATTTCCATACAAATATCATCACATGGAAACCATGTTTCCATATAGGTGGCATCTATTATGATGGAAAAGACTTCAGATTGCAAAAACGCGCAGATAATACCATCTTTGCACACATTGAAGTATTTGGGGAGTTGCTAGTTACAGAATATAGTGAAATAGCTGCTTTTTCAACTCTATCGGAAAAATCCACCACCGAAGCGGCTGCAGCTACCACACCTCACACACTAAAAAATCAATATCTACGCAGTACAAATTCTTCAACTTCTACAAATCCTTCTTCTAACCTGCCAATACGCACAAAACATTCTCAAAAACCTAAGATCTCTATCACTACTCAGTCTACGTGGCATAAGAGATTAGGACATCCATCAAAAATCGCCATACAAAAGCTTGCAAATGATGCAACTGGCGTTCAAATCACCCATCTAGAAAACGCTGCGGACGAGCTTACCACCAAGCTTTGCAAGCCCTGCCAGCTATCTAGTGCAGAAAATCAAATATCTAGACGTCCCCACGTTAGATCTCATACACCGAATCCAACGCCTGAACCTACGCCAGGGCCAGCGGGCCCTAATGTTGATATGGGTCCTAATGTTGATATTAATACTCATCCAGCTGCGATAGCTAATCGTACACGGAACGTTAATGTTGATATTAATACTCATCCAGCTGCGATAGATAATCATACACGAACCCGAAATCGCAGAGCTGCCCACCTTGTGGCAGTTGCAAATGCCAAAAACAATCCTTTTCAAATGATCAAGGAGGCATTCTCTCATTCTCATTCTCACTCAGACTTCTACAAGTCTCAAAATTTATTTCCTAATACTATTTTTACTGTTATCAACACTGAGAACGCTAGGCTTCACCTCTATGCCAGAGGATCGCTGTCTCTTCTCTAATGATCGATTAATTGTCTTCTTCTACGTGGATGATATCGTCATCCTATCCCACTGGGCAGATGTCGAAAAACACCCACATCGCGAAGAATCCGAGAACGTGTCCAATCCGGCGATATTACAGTTGATTGGGTGCCTACGGCCCAGATGCCAGCGGATGGCCTCACTAAGGCTCTGCCACGCCAGAAGCATACAGAATTCGTCAAGATGTTAGGCCTAGTTGATATATCGGATATCATCAATGCGCAAGCAGAATAATGTTTCATCTACACTCCTTCTTTGACTATTTCCTTGCAGCTTCATTTACACTTCCTCTTACATGTTACATTCGCTGAAGGGGGTGTGTCGGGGAATAAGAGGTCATACACTTATGAACGCCACCAACATCATATTACTACTATTTTTCTTATCATCAGCTTACTACAAAACTCGTCTAATACTTGCTAATGCTAGCTCTCTTGGCTCGGACATTTGTTTTACTATAAATAGCTCTATCTTTTGTATGGAATTAGATATAATAGATAGTGTACGGATAATATAAGAAGCAGATCTTGATATACATAAGATTCATATGTTTCCGACATATTCATCCGAGATACCATTCCGACAGTTATAATCCCGGAATCCCGACACTTATCCATAGCCCCGACTGATGAAATATTTAACCTGTCTATAATCCCTCAACACCTTCCTCGAACTATGGCTATTGTTTTTCAGAAAATTTTCCTACAGATCCAAAATCAAAGATTTTTGTTTGCAGAAATCTAAACTTCAGCATTGAGTTTAGCATCGGAAGGAGGCTGAAATTCGGAAGAATTGTTGACCCGCCCCTAAAATATGAAATGCTTCGGTCTCCAAAATAAGCGACACTACCTACCTCTACAGAGGCTTTCTTGACTGATCAATTCCCCACCCCTTTTCTTAAGCGGCTCCGGAGTGAGAACTAAGGATTAGGTTCAGCTTAATTTTAACCGAGGTTTAGCACCCCTTCAGCGCTATTCCGTACGCTTCGGAAGTTAATATTTCTTTCTTCTCCATGTCGTGGATCATGGAATGCAGATTGATTGGTCTCCATCGCGCATCAGATCAGTAATAAAGGCTTACGGCTTACGCCAAGAGACTACGAGAATGACAACCGAAGCACAAGTTGCTGGGATTGATGAGAAGATATGCTATTAGGGAGTATGGATAATGAAGCCCGACCGGTTCGAGTGTCACGGCCACGTAGATCAATAACCGCATTCTTCCTGTTCGTGCCTCGTAATAAGCATGGCGACGGCCGCTATGAGTGACTGTCGGTCCAGAGGCATGTATATAAGAAGCAACTAGTTTGTAACATCTGGTGAATGGAATGATGCAATATCTTTGCGACATTTTTTTTCATCCATTCCCGCAGGATGTTGAATTCTTCATTCAAATAGCAGTGGCACTATTGAGATTATTCTTTGCTACAGGAAAGCCAAGTGTTAGAACAGTTTAGAAAATATCATGGAGGGTGCGGCGCATGGTTTCTCTGAGCATGAGGGCCATTCTAAGAGGAATGGAACAGTCGAAACAGATTTCTTGGTGATCGGAGCAGGGCCCGCCGGGGCAGCGTTGGCGTGCTTTCTCAGTGCTTATGGTACATCTTAAAACATACATCACAAAAGAGATATCACTGTTAGGTGCATCTATATCGAAGGTCAGCTAACAAATTGAAGGATGCAAGGGCATTATGGTCAGTTCCGCTCCCGGAACAGCTGATACTCCAAGGGCACACATCACGAACATGGCCACTCTCGGTTTGTCTTCCTCGACGGGTCAAGTGTTTGGGAAAACACAGAAGCTTACATATCCCGTTGACCGCTAGAATGCCTCCGAGATATTGGCCTAGACCAAGAGGCGACCAAGGTAGCAGTCAAGAACCACATGTGTATGCTCCACAACAGATGGTGTCATAGCATGGCTGGTGAAGAATATGCGCGAATATATTCCTGGGGCAACGATCCGAAAAGAAAGGTGTGCTCTATCACTTCTGCTTTTTTAACTAGGAGCTTGCCAGGACTTCACTAACGCTGAGTTCAGGGCGAGTATGAGATGGCAAGCCCTTGTAGGCCAATTGACCTCCCACAAACATTGCTGGAGCCAATCCTCATCCGTCACGCCACCTCGAAGGGCTTCAAGGTACGATTTGATACGAAGTTGTTGTCCTTTGTTGAGAACGAGGAAGCTAGCCTCATTACTGCAACAGTGCAAGATAAGGTATCCAAGCAGGAATATCAAATTCATTCCAAGTACTTGTTTGGAGCAGATGGCGCTCGTAGCCAGGTTGTGAAGCAGCTCAATCTCCCCTTGAAAGTCAAACCTGGCCAGGGGCTCGCGATTAATGTGTTGGTTAAAGCCGACCTCTCCCATCTGCTAGAGCATAGAAATGGAAATCTTCATTGGGTGATGCAGCCTGATTGCGCACACCCAGATTTTGGCTGGATGGGCGTTGTACGCATGGTAAAGCCATGGAACGAATGGCTGTTCATCCTTTTTACGAGCCCCAATTGCGACCCTGATATAAATCCAACAAAAGAACAGTACATGCAACGAGTACGGGAGTTCATTGGCGACGACACGCCAGCAGAGATCATTGATGTGTCCAAGTGGTTTATTAATGAGACCGTAGCCGAGAAATACTCCCACGGGAACGTATTTTGTCTGGGTGATGCTGTCCATCGCCACCCACCTTTCAATGGGCTGGGGTCAAACACCGGTATCCAAGATGCTTTCAACCTAGCTTGGAAAATTGCCTATGTGCACAAGGGCCTTGCATCACCCTCCCTGCTCGACAGTTACTCGGTAGAGAGGCAGCCTGTTGGTGAATCCGTCATAACCCGCGCCAACGACGCATTCCGTGAACATTTTCGTGTTTGGGGCGCACTGGGTACGCTTCCCGACGAGGTAGAGATTAGAAGACAGGTACTCAAGCGATTGTCAAGCGCAGGTCCAGAAGGGAGTAAAGCTCGCCGTGAGTTCCAAGAAGCAATCAACTACACTTGTCACGAATTCCATGGTTTGGGAATCGAGATGGGCCAGCATTATACAGGGTCAGCGATCTATGACGCCGACGAGCCGCACCCATATCGGAAAACTGGCCGTGCAGCGGATGACGAAATTCTCTATCACGAACCCAGCACATATCCTGGTTGTCGCCTGCCTCACGCCTGGCTTAACAGTGCTATTCCAGGAAAGCCCATATCTACCATAGATCTGGCTGGGCATCGTGCATTTGCCCTCTTCACCGGAATTGGAGGCGATTTCTGGAAACTAGCATCAGAGAAGGTCTCTCAGAATTTGAATGTCCCAGTGAATGCATACTCAGTTGGGTTCAGAGCGGACTGGGAGGATGTGTACTTTGAGTGGGAGAAACTGAGAGGAGTTGAGGAATCAGGTGCTGTCCTTGTGCGCCCTGATCGATTTGTGGCTTGGAGAGCAAATAAGAGCATGGCTAACATTGATGAGTGTGAGGCTAAATTGATGGACGTGATGAGGTCTATTCTCGGATATTAGATAGTTCCGGTTTTACACTGGATGACACAATAGATAGTCTAGAAAATAGGACGAATCTGAACTGAGAAGAAACATAATGTTGACATTTGAGAAGTATTTCCAGACCTGGATTGATGTCTAGTCCAATGTTACCCGACATAACTCTCCCATTTCCCGTTAATCCAAGCGGTTTTGATCTAACAAGTCAGCAGTATGGCAAAATCCGAAAGGTTAGTCAAGATATTTCTAGGTAGTCTCACGTAGCAATTATAAAAATTTAGCCCACGATGACCAGATATAATATCCCTGGCTAATCAAGCCTTCCAAATCCATCTGCGCTTTTCCAGCGCGTCAAATCCGCGGACCCCTATCACACACATCGACGAGCCTAGGAGGAGCGCACCGTCGTACCAGATAAGTTTGCGGTAGTCACCAAGGATTTGTGATTTGTCCTGGCCAGGGGTGGGAACTCTGGAGTTTCCTAAAATCAAACCTCCAACGGGAGAGCCGAATAACGCACCCAAGCCGCGGATGAAGTAGAGAAAGCCGTTGACAGAGGTATACGCTTGGACTCCGAATAGTTCCGTAATGGTTGTTGGAAAGAGTGCATTGTAGCCTGAACGTATGGTTAGTAAATGAGTAACTAGTTAAGATTGTCAGAGAGGATACCAATTGACGGAAGCGATTTTGTATCCGAGCAATGTTATGTATGAGAGGCTGTCACTCACCACCTATGAAACCCCCATCTGTTAGCTCTAGAATAGCAGCCTCCCCCCCCCCCCCCCCCAAAAAAAAAAAAAGGAAATAAGAGAGGAGAGATTTCTTACCAGCTAGTATTCCATAAAGTACAATAAACGCAATCCATGGCGCCTTTGAGCCGTCATCGGCAGCGAAAAGCCACAAAGTCAACACACTAACCGTGCTGCCAATGACTCCTAGGACAAGTGTATTCTGTCTACCAAGCTGATCCGCAGTATGGCCCATGAGGACGCGAGATACGGAGTTCACACCGTTATTGATTGCCAGCAACGTCGCACCAAACGATGCTGAGTAGCCAACGACGCTGGAGAATTCCGGGAGGAACGTCATTGGCACAAAGTTACCACTGGCCTGAAGTAATGCAGCAATAGACTGCAGGACAAATGCCGGTTTTTTGGCCAAGGTCATATTGACCAAAGTAGGCCGTCTTGTAGCACTGAGGCTCGGAGGAGCAAAAAGGGCAATGGGCAAGGTGATTACCAAGTTTGCGAAGGAGAAAATTCGTAGACACCATCGTGCACCAACAGAATCCAAGAGAGCGCGAATTATGGGGGAAATTATAAGACCCCCTACACCTGCGCCGCTGAGAATGAACCCCATGGCTAAGCCGCGGCGGCGGTCAAAATACTCGGGAGCAACACTCAGAATCGGGAAGTAGAGCATTGAACTCCCCATTCCATACAAGAAGCCCTGGGTTAATAAAAGTTGCCATACCTCAATCATTGAAGTTCAAATTAGCAAACAGAACTAATAATCTCTTTTCTATACATGCTACTACAGCAACGGAGAGAACATAGTATTTACCTGGTTACTGGTGCTGGCAAGACCATAAGCCAAGCTCATCAAAACACAACCCGCCGTTGCAATCTTGCGATTGGAATTCCCTTTGACCTTCGTCATTAATGGGTTAACAAAAATTGAGCCTCCCCATGTTAGCCCCGCCCCCAGAGTGCCCACAAGAGCTACAGAAGCTCTGTTTTGCGCCTGCGATGGCGGGAGGAGTGATTGACTGCTCGTCACATAGTACTCTTGGAAAACCCCGTAGGAGAGATTGGGCCCTATGGTCATGATGACAGCAAGAAAGGAGCATATTAATACCACTAGCCGACCTTTACGCGTGGTCGATGCTTGGTCTCGCTGAACTGCCGCGTTCGAGGGAGGGCTATCGGTCCCCAATGGTTGCAGTGGGATTGGGCTGGATGACATTGTATGCTATGGATGGTTTTGTATAGATCTGAATTATTGAGAGAATTGTTGAGGTGTTTATCATAGATCCAACGGTCTAAATCAAGTGAAACGGTAATACCTGGAGTCTCTCACCATTCATATCGGACCCGCTCGCGCACACTCGCGTACACCGGACAACATCTTGTCCGCTGTTGAAACCGGCGATTTAGGGCGGCGATAGCCGCGACCCATACCGCGAGAACTTGAAAATTGACACAGGTTGACAGGCCACAGCTGCCCCAAATCCTCTTCGGCGTTTTGTAACGTGCTAGCGAGGTCGTTGAGGTCTGGCGCATGGGGAGGAAACACCCGAAGCGCCGCTTGGCTGTCGGACCGACGACCCGGCGATGTTCAACTCGGCCAACCTCCTAATCTTTCCTGTGCTGGGCGTGTTAGGAAAGAAAGTACATTACAAGAGATATTCCTTTCTTTCCCCCCTTTACTCACGGTCACAGCGGAGCGGGAAAATATTGCTGTGCCTCTGGAATGATGAATCGGTAATTGTGCTCTTCGACATCATCCCAATCAACAGTTGTGGCTCTACACGAAAACGCTTAAATGCCGTGGCAGGAAGTTCCAAATCCATTTCTTACCGAGAAGAAACAACAGTTAAAGTCCATCTGTACCAGCATTTCATCTAATACTACTAACCATAACTGCGACCTTTACAGTATCCATCTCCACCAAAACGGAACATAAAAGGGGGACACCGCACAGGAAGGGATGAAATCTTGGGGGTTTTCATGTGATGATTACAGTGACTTTTTCAACAAACAAATTTGTAAATGAAAATACAAAGAGAGAAAAGTGCTGAATACATATATCCATCGATGGTTAAATATAAAGAGAGTAACAGAAAGAGAAGGATAAAAGAAGTATTGCAAATATTACCAAGGAACGTCTACAGTCGGATGAACAATAATATATCACAAGAGCAGTAAACTTCTCCCTCTGTCTTTCTATCCACAATCTCACGACATCTAGGTGGTCTGTTTGGCCGGAGCTGGGCCACCAGTTGTTGGTAGGCCCATGAAAATCTTGAAGGAGTCGTAACTGTACAAAAGAGGGAGGTTGTCAGCATTCTATACCATTCGGTAATGAGGGGAAGAAGTAATCTTGCTGCGATAGAAGAGTTGGCATACATCATCCATTGGAGGCCAGTCTACACAAGTAGTTAGTCAGATGCTCAGTACAATCCTAGTACTAAAACAATGATGGGGCATACCAATGTGCCAATCATGACAATTCTCACGGGCAGACCGTTCCAAAGACCCATAAATCCAATCTCCTTGTAAATTCGGCCCATAGCTGCGCCGAACGCTTCGCCAGGAAGGCGATTGGCGTTAAGTTTGCTGACCATGACATCTGCCGGATGCGACACGATGGCGCAAAGAATACCAGCTAAGTAACCACCAGTAAAAGCAACGGCTGTTTGTGCACCCTTGTTATAATCCGACTTCTGGCCTGGGAGACGGTTATATATCATTTCCACAATCCTTTCGAACGACGCGAATTTCATCATCGTGTACGGAATTTGCCGGCCCCAGAGTGGGTACAGCCCCTTAAACAGTCTTTGTATATGGGAGCTTATGTTAGCTATCTCTCCTTCCCATATCGATGGATTCATAAATATATGAGGATTTATTTACCCTCCAACGCCTTCTTTTGCAGTGATGTGAGACATTGCAGCAAATGTTCGAGTCGCAAAAGGTGGGATTGTAGTTTGCATTCGGACTTTTACAGCCTCGAATGGACAAAGTGCAACATCTGCGATAAACTCTGCAGACGCACTGGCAGTCAAGTATACTGATGTTCTCCAGCGGATAGCTTTTTCCTCTCCCAAAAGGTCGCTGTAAAATTTCTTGAAGAACTCATATCCACCGTATTTGAACGCGCCTTGGGCCTAATATAATCGAACGATCAGGCGGATCCACTAACCTCATGATTTAAAATCGATTTGTAGCTCTGGCGACAGTCGACATAGTAGAGGGGAGGGGGAAGAAAGGGACTTGCTTACAGAGTATCCGTAAAGGGTGGGACCCCAGCCAGTGAAGATACCGCGGATACCTTCCGCTCGGCCAATCTTGGACCAGGCCTCGAGGTTGCCTTTGTACATATTGGGATCAACTTGGCGACGACATTTCACCAAGTCCAGCGGAGTGACAAGAGCATGTGTCAAGCCCTAAACATAGTCATTGGTAGTGGTTCCTTACCAAGCGGGTGGGGGGTAATCAAAGACAGAAACAAAAAAAGGAATAAAAGTGTTACAAGCAAAGAGTATCTGGAAGAAACTCACGCAAGCTAGTAAACCTCCAAAGATACACGAAGCATAATACTTTGGACTATACAGCTCGATTTGACCAGTTTTAGATTGGACCTTTGCGCTGGCCTTGTCGAATTCCTTGGTAGCTGACTTGCCCACGGCCTCTGCTTTATGCTTGACATCATCAATGGCGCTCCATGCAGGGAACAAAGGTCTATCCATTGGCGTTGGGGCTGGCTTCTGTGCCTCTCCATGAAAGCCAAAGAGTGGATGTCTCGAGCCAAAGGTGTTGACAAGAGTATCTTGGTTGGGGAAGATGGAAGGCATGGTGAGAGTCTTGTCGTTGGTAAAGCAGTGCTAGTCTATAGGGATTCCCATTCATCAATCAACCGACGAATTTAATAAAAACGAATCCATTGGGAAACGTTAAGGAGGGCTTTTTGTGTAAAGGCAGACAATTCGCAGAAGTATGCTTACTATGACCTGACAGAAGCAACTTGTTGTTGATGGCCAAGTACGGCGTTATCCGGCTGTGTCAAAACCTGATTGTTTTGTGATGACGTCGTCACACTACGGAATAGTATGAACCACACGAACAAGCACAAGAAGCACGATTTCCCAACGCAATGAGTGTATATAGAATGCAGTTGAATCGCAATTGCTGGATTCCCTCTCTGCCAGTGAGCAGCGAACACGAGAATGACTGACTGACCTTGCAGCAAGCCAGGGGGAGTCGACGTCGGTTGTTCCAAAGGCTGGCGATTCAGGCGGGAGGACGGCGCTAGTCCCAATGCAGATAGATTCGGGTTTTGGCCTTAACCCCGGTTTGTGGTTGTGCTTAGGTAATCCCAATGGCGGCTGCGCTTAACAACATGTTTGTCTTGTTTGCTTTAGAACTACTCTCTCATACTAAATTAGTGTGGTGGTACGGTACGGTACAAAATGCCTCCTAATGCGGTTGTCGGTAGTCGATTCAACTATTAAAGCAAATATTTGGGGATTATATCTAAGACTTCAACTCGGCGACAGCTGTAGCGCGAAATGAAAGATAGAAGGGAGGGAAAGAATATATCAAGCACTCTATTACCATTTTTCACAATTGACCAAAGAGCCTGCATCTCCGACTCACTCTTCACTTCCCCTGCCCCGCCATGTCGAATTGATACCATAGACACATCACGAACGAAGGGAGCGCGTAGCAGCATACCGCCACCGTACATCAGAACAGACTTATAAACAAGTTCAATTTGCCTACCTCTTCACAATGACGTCCTACTCATCCGCCAGCCAAGCGTACGAGCGGGAACGTACCCCCGCAAACGGAATCCCGCCCTCCACCGCCACCGCCTCCGCCTCAACTCCCTTAACTTCCATGTCTGACAAATACCGTGGTGTAAGTGCCCAAGCAATACCCAGTCCACAAAAACACGACTATTATTGCTATGAAATATGCTAATAACAACGTAAATTGTTCTTCGAAAAACCAAACAGGCCACAGTTGAAGACCTCGACCCACCTGCCGCCCTTTCAACTTCCCCCCACGATCAAATATCCAGCGCCCTCCTGGCCGCCTACGAACGCGACTATACCCACCTAACCGTAATATCCTCCTCCTCGCGCTCGCTACTAGGTTACCTCAGCATCCCGAGGTTAAGAGCGCAGCTGAAAGAAGGCACCGTCAGAGAATCCGATCCCGTGGAGAAGGCCATGTTGCGTTTCCGGAGGCGCGGGCATGTGTATAAGATTATCACCATGCACACTCCTCTGGAGGAGCTGGAGAGATTCTTCGATGGCGAGCTGGTGAGAGAAGATGGCAGTGTAGAGAGGAGAGAGAAGCAGGATTTTGCCGTAGTGACTGATGCGAGTCGCAAGTTTGTGTTGGGCGTGGCGACGAGGCAGGATTTGGAGAATTTTGTGAAGAGGAGGCCTGGATAAATGGCTTTGAGGAAGGGGAGTTAGTTTAGGGAGTGATAGTTTTCTATGTGAAGGACATGGGTCCGCAGTGTCACATCTAGTGGAACCCCCGTGGCGGATTAAGTGAAGCAAGATACCTACTTTCTCATGTATTTATTCCCACTTCTCTAATATCTACTTGTATCGTAACATGATTGGTTTGATGGACGATTCATAGTTGGACGGACTGCTAGTGGTAATGTAAGCAAATTTACCACAGTATAACAAAATGGATAAATTCTCTGACCTGCAACGAGTCCAAATACATGATGAATCTTTAGAATGAGACAGCAAAAGGGAGATGTGAAAGGGGCGGGAAGAGGCATAGAGATGAAATAACGCCTGTTCACATTAGGCACACCACAAAATCCCCCATTTTAGAATCGGAAAATCCGCTAGTTCAAACATGGACAGCTGCTTGAAGGAGGCCAAACCAGCCGGCTGCCCCTGGACTGAAAACGGCCCTATAACCCTAGTTATGAACATAGAGGCAACTAAACCAAAACAATAATTAAAAAGCCATTAGATTTTTCAAAGCCAATCTCCCTCTACATCACCTCGCATACTTAAACCTTCGCGTAGCTTCTGCAGCAACTAATGAACATATAGCACCAACAAAAAGACAAACCGCAATGGCATTAGGGCCCTCACCGTGCCGATTTATCCACTTGCCGTCGTCCTGCTCGCCAGAAGGTACGTCCTTGAGATCCCCATCCGTTGCTATCGGGGAAGTGTCCGGTTCAAGGATGCTGAATACAATCCACGAAACGAGCGTCCCGACGAACTGAGGGAGGGTGGTATATACATTAAGCACGCCTAGATAGATACCAGCCAGCTCACCGGTGGAAGAGACCTCATCATCGTCGTCGGCTTCGCTGTCGCTGTCCACATCTGGACTATTGCTGTGATTTAGACGGAGGATAGAAGGCCCACGGTCTTCGAGTTCGACATCGTAGTTGCTTAGGTCAGAGTTGTGTCTGTTGAAAGTGGCGGATGTTATCATGGTGACGCTTGATTTTCTTGTGAAGGACGGTATCGCAAGGCGGTTTATTTCCACACCAATGAAGGCAAATGGAGCCCAGCAGGTGACTGCCCAGGGGACTCCGCAAATTGCTACGAGTAGTGTGGCGAACCGCACGGAACGGGCTGTGGGAGCGAATATCATTGTCAAAGCAAACACAATATGTGAGATCATCCATGCGGTTTGCAGGTCGGGTCGGGTGAAGTGGAGTTTGTTAAAAAGCCTGATTAGGCCCAAGGGAGGACGGCGGACGAAGGCGGATTTCTTGGTGTCCGGGGAAAGAACGCCAAAGGGGAGGACAACTGAACTGATGAAAGTGACCAAGGAAAATATCACGAGTGACATGCTACCAAGGCGACCGACATCCCCTAGCGTATCTGAGGACTTCTCGGCAGCTTCTTTGGGTGCCTCGTAGCGGAAGTACGTCTCACCTACCCATGTGCTGCTGTAGAAGAGAAAAGGAAACCAGCCTGTCGTTCCCATGTTAGTTTGTGAAATTATTATTAAACAGTCCTGTGAATTGACGACCTACCGATCCATGCCCAGAATTGGGCCCAGCATATAGCCTGTATCCGTGGTGGCAGGTTGACTGTCGTTCTGAATAATTGGGCGAGTATCTTGACTGCCCCTATCTTCTTATCCGAATCCCTAAGCGCATCGAAACGGTTCGCACTTAGTCAAATTCAAGAAACCGTACACAGAGGGGGCTATTACCTAACTGAAATCAACACCCTCTCCTTCACCGCATACGAGGTCACGGATACGGAGACAATCAAAAAAGTGGCAGCAATCATAGTCATCTGCTTAAACTGTGTATCGCCGAATGCACGGCCGAATATGCTCAGCATATCGACTGAACCAATTGCGTAGCCCGCAAGGTGGCCGACAGCGGTCATCCGGCTTGCCCATGCTGACCCAAGCTGTTGCTGAGGAATTGGCAGCGTGTCAACTATCAAGCTACGACAAGACGCTTGAACTATACCGAATATAAGTCAACCGTCATCATCTCGGAAGCTTCACTTAAAGAGTAAAGAATGGCGAATTAATCTGAGTAAACATTGAGACGCACCGATATTAATCGCAAAATCGGCAGCATATATGCCGAATACCGCAACCGCAATCGTAACGCTTTTTTTCTGTTTCGAGTTAGTACACAATACCTGATATGCCAGTTTTATCACAACCATTCTCCCTTATTTCTTCGCTCAACCAAGCCTTTAACGTAACCCAAGGATCTCTTTCCCGAACCACCCCCGATCCGACCACCAACCCTCTCAAATCCCTCAACAAGGATCCCACACATACCGTATCCTCATCGGAGATGAATATGCCTACTATTTCTGACGTCCAACCCAAAACTAGCAAGAAAAACCCAACGATAAAAGAGCCAACTATCATGAACGGGCGCCTACGGCCCCATTTCGAGGTAGACCGGTCCGTGATTACCCCGACCAGGGGTTGCATTATCAATCCCGACAACGGGCCGGCGATCCATACCAGCGAGGTTCTCGATTTCGTCAGGCCGAGTTGGAGGAGATACGGCGTGCAGTCTGTAGTTTTTCCAAAGGAGGTTAATTTAGGATTGGCTCGTCTTCTCAGGGATCTATAGAGGAATTGCTAGCTAGTCCAGGAGACGGACGGAGTGGACAAAAAACGAAAAAAAACCGGAATGGAAGTAGAAAGGAAAAATGGGGGTTTAATTTACATGTCATTTCAACGCCCCAAGTAAATCTTCATGCATCAGAACAGTCAATATTTACAAGTCCCATCAATATATATATATAGAGATAAAGGCCCCCAAATTGCTAATATATACAGGGGTATTCGGGGAGGTGATTTGGGGTGGGGTCTTCGGTGCGCGTGTGTATGTTCATGGGGATGAGGGATAGAAGGAAGAGGACTTGTCTTTAAACGCACTGTAGGCCGACGAGGCTAAATGTCAACAATGCCATTCGTATGGCCTCCGTCCCGCCCTTGATAGAGGGCGTGCCAACCCATGATGCTGCTTGCCGCATAGCATGGGACGGCTGCGATTTGGACGTGAGCCAGGCCGGGAGAACGTGCGGAGAATGCCGTGAAAGCGTTAAATTTGCGGGTATGGGCGTCGTCCCAGCCGCTCTATCTGTTGTTTTGTTCGCGGGTCCTCAAATGAAGGTCAGGCGAGGGTTCAATGGCGAGGTATTATTGCGTTTTTGATTCAGCCTACGCGGGCGGGTAGAGAGAGCACTGGTAGGGAAATGTTGCGCAGGCTTGTGGTCTGGGCGACAGCAATTCGAAACACAACTAAAAGAATGGATGGAGAACAGAGAATAGCAAACTAGACACGAAAGATCAACATTAGTAGCAAAATAGAAAAGTAATAACACAGGAACGAAAATATGATGATGGGATGATTCTCGGAGATTCTAGAGAGGAATGAATGCTTCCAAGCTTTTATTCCCCAGGTGTAACTAACTAGCTAACTATGTGGCTTACTAAGACTAGTTACCGCCGATCAACCCTAATTAATTAACTAACGGCCCCTGACTCCACAAGATTATCCGTATCAATGCTCCGTATGTTGAGATCAAGCAAAGATCCCATTTGTCAATGCTTGCTTTTCATTCTTAGTATATTTTTCCTGTTCTTCCCGCTCGTTAGTCTCTTATTGCGACGTATAGTCATTGCCAGAAAATGAAAATCAGAGAGAAACTGGTCGCCCAAAAGGAGATATCCAGCATTCGGGGTCACGAATAATTACCATAAGGAGAAAGGGAGCGAGGGGAATGGAAGGCTAAATAAATCCATATGTACTGATTTGCTTGCCTTTATCGTCTCCAACAGAGGGCTCTACACTTATGCCATCTATATTATATCTAAATTTGACGCGCTTGAAAATAACACTATTATTCTGTGCTTTTGACAAAGGTCCTCCGCTCAACCGGATGGTAAATAAAAACAAAGAGAGGAGGGAAGAAAAAAGGAATGGAAAAAAAGAAAATGGAAAATGGAAAATGGAAAAATTCAATAGACAGACAAAAAAAATAAAAAAAGATATATATTAAGAATATAGGAAAAGCTCACGCAGCTGGTCCCTTCGCCTTCGCTCCCTTAGGAACCCGTGTGAGCCAGTAAATAAACACCGCACAAGCAATATTAAACACAATATACACCCACATGAGGCCAAAATTCCGCCACGCTTCAGAGTAATAACTATTAATACCCGCAAGGAAGGTATCAGTCTTCTCCATGGGGCAAAAGCCACAGTCTGAGGTCGCTAGGGGGTTTTCCAGGTATCCCCTGGGAGGATATGTTTCCCTGAATGCTGCCATATATTGTTCGCAGGTCTGGTTAGCGACCGGGTTGAAGCGGAGAAATTCGACAGGTTCGCAGATAATATCCGCGCCTGAGAGGGCGGTTGAGAGCATGGCGGACACGAGATAGGTGAAGGGCGAAAGACGGTAGAGGAAAATCCAGAAACCGGGTAGAGCTTCCTTGGTGGCGAGGACACCGCAGAAGACCAGGCAAAACATGAAGAGAAGGTTGGCAAGGTTGGCGCCTGTCTCGGCGACTTCAATACCTGCGATGGCAAGATGGGAGAACGTGGAGGTGAAGAGCAGGAATGTGAGAACAAGCAGGAACATGAGGCCGCTGCGTTCGTTGACAACGTCACTTGGGATGACCTTGAACATGCCGACGGGATAGTACCAGCATGCAAAGATGATGACGGCCATAAGTGTGTTCCATGGAAGCTCGACAAAGATGTTAGCTATCATGAATGCCTTCCAGGAATATGACTTGGACGGGCGCTCGCGAGCTTCATAAAGTGCACGTGCAGCTACGAAACTGGGCATGATCTGTTGACACAGGTTGCTAAAGATGGTCATCAACATAAAAACAGAGAACATCTGGTTCTGAAGACCTTGCAGACTGGTTTTCGCGTTGAAAAAGGAGAAACCGATGAAAAGCGCAGAGAGGGAACACAATGCGGTTTTGGAGTAGATATAGGTTGGCGAGCGCCAGTACTGGGAGAACGCTCGGACTATGCACTCCCATACCTGGACACTGAAAGGCGCAGCGAATTCACGATAATCTTCCGGATTGCGATTGGCTAGTTCAACTTGTCCTTTCTCAGAGTGTATAGACTTGAGCTCGTCCAGGTGGACATGAACTGCTATTCGTTCGGGGCTGTTACGCCATACTTCAGGCCAATCGATGTCACTCTTAGATCCTGGGGCAGCACCGATGACTTCCAACATCCATTCAGCAGGGTTCGCATCTGGAGGGCAGGGAGAAGCACCATTTCTTTCGAAATAACTGGACAAGATAGACGACCGCTCGCCGACATCACCGAAATACACTGTCTTTCCACCGCTAGCAAGGAAAAGCAGGCGGTCGAAACGTTGGAAAAGCATAGCAGAAGGCTGATGGATTGTGCATAGAATCGCCTGGCCGTGCCTGGTAAGCGTGTCAAGAAGATTCAAGATAGACCAGGAAGTTTGACTATCAAGACCCGATGTTGGCTCGTCAAGGAACAACAGAAGTTGTGGTTTGGCCGCGAGTTCAACTCCAATAGTTAGTCGCTTGCGTTGCTCAACGTTTAGACCTAGGCAGATTATGCATGTTAGTATAAATTACTTTTGACTCTCCCCCTGAACGAGTTTTAGCGTCATCATACCTTCACCGGGAACACCGACAACAGCATCAGCGTAATCTTCCATTTCAAGCAATTTGATCACTTCGTCTACATAGGCGAGTTTCTCTGCACGTGGTACACTAGCAGGCTGTCTCAGCATCGCGCTGAAATTCAATGCCTCTCGCACAGTCGTTGTCGCAGCGTGGAGATCCTGTTGCATGATGTAACCAGTTTTGCGCTGGAATGATTCATCCCGGGGCTGCCCATCGACAAGCATCTCACCACTGACAACGCCCATAGTGACACGAGTGGCGAGGACATCAAGGAGTGTAGTTTTACCGGCGCCAGAGACACCCTAGAACAATGTTAGTGATCACTATAAAAAGTAAAAGCACCGAAAGTGGAAATCTTTACCATGAGCGCAGTGCAGGTGCCGGGCTTAACCCAGCCGTCGACATGGTCAAGAATACGCCTCTCTTCCTTTTTGATCTTGATATCATAGCAAACGTCTCTCCATTGAAAGACGGCAGTCTGCTTTTGGATTGACGCCGAAACACCCTGGGAGCTTGATCCGGAGGACTTCTCTCCAGAGGTTGTCGGTGGAGACGCTTCGATATCAGAACTCTTGGCCTTTTTCGGTTGATAACCCTTGCGAAAGAGTAGTACTTCACCCTTAGATTTGGCCTCCGAGATGTACTCAGTAGCGAATAAGTATGTGAACATGAAGAAAAAGATAATCCCGAAAATTATTCCCAGATTCCTGATTGAAAGTTAGCTTTGTGGACGAAAACGAAAAGGAAAGAAAAGAAAAATAAGGCTATAAACGAACCTCCAGATATGGCTATACTCATAGTGAAAGCTTAGACGGAGATACAAGTCACCATCAACACGGCTTGAGCCAGCAATGGAACCAACAGTGGCGCAGACTTTATTTTCCAGGGGATAGCTATCATACTCTCCGCCAGAGGGAATAAACCCAGCACACTCAAATTGTCGGTTATGGAACTCATTGACCATGAGCGCTTCGAAGGCATATGCAACGGGGTCAACATAGTTCATCCACCGCGCCCAGCCTAACATGTTGCGAGTGGGAATGGCGAAGCCGGTGTAGATAACGAGACCAAGAATGAGAACGGCGGCCGGAGCCAATGCCTGGGCGAGTGTTCGGGAAGAAGCAGCGATGGTACGGAAGATCATAGACATAGCCAAGGTGGTGATGAATGTAAAGAGCCAGAACACAAAATAGACGTCGGGCTCTCGACGAAGATTGGACAGGAAATAGATCGGCAGGTTGAACGTTATCGAATTAAGGAATTTGTAGGGCAGGTCGCAAAGCATGGAGGATATAGCTTCTGCAAAGGGATGGTAGAGAGCATATCTGGCATGTTTCTCGACAATGGGACGTTGCGCGTACAGTGTTAGAATCTGACAAATAGCTTGTTAGTTCGAGCTATAAACAGAACAAGGTAAGAAGATATATCGTTAAGAGGGGCATACATACCTCAAGAGCGGAAGCGAAAGCGCTCATCAATATAGCAAAGAAAAGTAACGCGCCACGGCGATAGAAACTCTCAGTCGTTTCGTTAAGGTTATAGAAAACACTTCCAAGAACCAAGGACATGAAGAAATTGCCGATCAAACCTGACAAAGTTAACGACATGTCCCCACGCAACCGTTGGAAACCGCGGTGCACGCAGAGGCCAATCTGTTGGCTAACCGACAAGGTATATGGAGATTTCACTCGTCTGCCCAGGGTTAGAGAGTGATTGTATGGTACCGAGGGGAAGGGAGAGATGTAGGATGAATGCTTACTGGGACTTTGCTTGCTGTGCCTTGCGGGACTCGATAAATTTGTCCACAGACGGTCCTCCGACTGGGTATCGGGTCTCATAGTCTTCAATATCCCGCAGGAGTTTGGCATATGCCGCGCTGTTTTTCCAGGCCGCCTCAAATTCGTCGGGTGTTCTAGGTGTTCTGCCTTCGAAGCCCGGTCGGATAACATGCTCTACAGGGCTAGTCAAAGACGTTAAGAAATCCGCAGCTGTTTGTCTCTCGGGGCATTCGAAGCCCATATCCACGAAGAACTGCTTCGCCTCATCTGTTCGTCCGAAATAGATTTGACGGCCCTCATAAAGAACGGTAACTTTGTCAAAGTGCTACAAAAGCCGTTAGTCTGAGAAAAAGTGCAAAAGGTCTACAGCCGATAGGAAATAGGGTAAATGCATATCATACATCATAAGCACTTTGAGAAGCCTGGTAGATTGCAACGCAAACAGTGGCTCCCATGTAATCCGTAGACAGACGTAGAGTCTTGCAGAATTCCAAAGCGTTTGCAGAATCCAACCCACGAGTACTGTTGTCCCAGCATTGCAAAGGTGCCTGACTTAGGCAAGCCTCTGCAATACTCACACGTTTGCGTTCTCCACCGCTGACACCCCGAATGAAATCGTTTCCGACATTTGTATTAATTGTATGGCTGAGGCCAAACGAAGCCATGACCACATCTCTCACGTGAGTAGCATATTGTTCGCGCGTAACTCCAGGGATTCGGTTTGCTGGAGCTCTTGCGCGGGCAGCAAAATCCAACGTTTGCCCGACAGTCAATTGAGGAAAATGAACATCGGTCTCCGCTGTATAGATAGCCTCGCCACGGAACTGCTTGTGCATTTGCTTGATTGGGATGCCTATAGTAGGATGAAGGTACGATCAGAAATGCAGGCTCGAAGTTTAAAAGGGCAACACTTTTGTAATCATACATACCTTGGTAGTTGATATATGAATCGTCACCGAGATAAATACCATTCATCTCGCCAGCAATCGTCTTCAGAAAGGTCGAACATCCACTATCAGACTGTTAATTTCCACGACCAAAGAGTGAAGACATGTGAACCAAAAAATTATATATATATTGCTTACCTTCCAGGTCTACCCAAGACGACGAGCATCTCTCCATCATTCACAAGACCGGCAAAATTCCGAAGAATCTGGATTCTATGCTTCCCCGTCCCTGTAACGGCACGGAAAAGGTTCCCGATTTCCAAGGGTGCGTTGGCCACATCCTTTTGATAGTCAGTGGGCTTTCCAAATCCGTGTACGTTTAGATCCCTAAACGCAAACCCAGCGGTGCGGCGGGGATATCTGTCAGGATCTCGTGACTGCAAGGCTAGCAGGTTCTTCATCCATGCCTTTGCGTTGAAATTGGGGCTGTTAGGATCAAGTGTACCATCCTTTTCTGGGGCGATAAATGGGTTGTGAGGTTCCAACGACGAGATATTAGTGGACTGGCGAGTTAATTGTTTCGCAAGGCTTTGTATATCGTCCTCTCCCTTGGGCGTATCAATATCTCGCGCAGTCTCATCACTGCAAATGCTATCGTTGCGACCCCGCTTCGCCATTTTCACTGGCGATGCGGACTCGTATGCTGTTGTTAGCACGGTTGAAATGATTCGATCCTTTTTGAGGTTTTGGACGGGAGTCTGTTGTCGATTATGTGTGGGAATCCGTTAGATGTACAGAGTTAAGGCAGAGTAAGATATGTCTTGCGACTATGTGGGGAAGATATGGGCCCAGTTTAATTATATAGAAATAGTACAGGAATAAAGGGGAAAATAAAGTTCTAAAAAAGGAAAGACAAGAAAGGCCGACAGGATCTATAAAATCTAAAAGAAAGTAAAACATAAAAAGGGAAAGAAAAGTTTAACGAGAGATAAGAGGAAAAAAAGGGAGGAATATATATATATCTTCAGAGAAGTTAGGATGGCAGAAGAGTAGTAGGGGGGGGGGATCCAATCGGATGGCGGTAAAAGTCAGTCCCGGTTGGTCTCAGCGCCCCCAGACCCAGGGAAATTGGCCCAATCCTAGAGTTTCCTTTCTTTCCACGTTCGCCATGCTCGCGATTGATTTTCACCAGGCCAAAACGTGATATTTGTCAAATATATGCCACCGCTGAGTGCTCAATCGGTTTTACGGATCATGCTCGCTGGTACTCTCACCTCGGGATACCACTGGCGACCATGTATGAAGCCTACGTGACAAGGCGATGGCTGACAGCAGGGGGCAGGGGTGAACGCTGAGATGAGGGCCGGAGGAGACGAGAGCATCCGAGAGGTCCTGAACCTGTAGCTGTCATGTTTTGTTTCCGGCGTTTTTTTAATAAAAGTAAAAATAAAAATAAAAAATAAAAAAATTCAGTTTGTATTATTGGAAATCGGCTAGAGGTTGAAAATCTCCGTGAAACGTGGGACGAAATCGCTGGGAGCCGGTGTTGGACTAGCAACTACGCTGTAGTAGGATAAAGATAAAGCACTGGTTCCGGCCTCCAGGCAACAGTGAACACCACAAGGAATTGGTTTTATTTTCACGAGGCCTGGCAGAGCAAGAACCCGAAAGCCGGCCGGCCCGACTCGAAAGGACAGAGCTGAGTAATGATTATATTACCCACCATCAGCCAAAGGTTGTAGTTATCAATCGATCTAGGTGCATTTTTCCCTCCCCTGTTACATGTACTGTACAGTAACTACATCACGTATGTTCTCGGTAAAAATTGGGACGAAGAAGCACGCGCTTCATGTGCGTCTTTCGCGGGGGCTCCATGTCGACGGGAACTCTTGCTTGTCGATTATCTCACAGGCATATTATGAATTGGAATTGTTGTAGTTATATCGCCTTTGCGTCCCCTTGGAGATCTCTTGGCATAGACGACCACGCATCCCTTGTGCACGCATATCTCATGTGCTTCTTCGGGGTGCTCGATGGGATGACGACATATTTCGACACGCAGGGCGGCGCCTGTGGTTTGTCTTCAAGCCTAAACTGATTTAAGCATAATCACTTGATGGTTTCGGGCCAAAGTCAGGCCGCTTGTTTCGAAAATACCTGCGACAAGTCTGGAATCGTAGTGCGGATGATACTGGGGTTTCGGCCAGACGGGATTCGGAAGAGGGAGCTGCTGAAGCTCCGAAAGACCCACAGCAGAGCGGAAGAAGCAGAAGAACTCTTTCCGAAGGGGTTTTTAGTAGTTGTAGCTTGCTGGAGATCTCTAAGAATAGGGTTGACACATAACCAACACTTGGGTATTAATTATCTTAGGAGCTGAAACTAGTTGTTGTGGTGGTTGGGTGGTTTGTGCGGCTTATGCATAAAGCTGACAGAAAGGGCAGTTAAGAATAATAATGAACATAATGCCGTGAAATTTTTATGCTCTGTTTCCAGAACAGAGCCGCCCCGCTCGCTTACGCAGCGGACAGAGTGTTCGCGGTTGCCAAGACGCCGGAGCGTGATTACTGGAGGAATTGCAATCTTCTACGACTTCACGCTACTACGATTCACGTCGGCGAGAGACCGTTGCAGCCTCGATGCTGGCTGACGAAGAGAGAGACGGGTTTAAATGGCCCCGAACTCCCCTGGCTCCAGCAATATTCGAGAACAAAACACCAAGCTCAGCAGAAATAAACTATGAGTAAAGTTTCTCTTCCGTGAACCAGCCGTCTGTGATGGATGTTGAAGTCTTGACTGTCAGTTGGGTTACTGCTAATGTCTAGAAAATACCAGGATTGACCTCATAATGATTAGGATAGAGACAAAAGCCATACGGATGTGTTTTTGCACGACTTGCCGTAGAAATGACCGATACAGTACGACTGATGTCTCTCTGTTTACCTGCATATCAGCTCGGAATGTCTTATCCTATACTTGCTCCCGCTATGGGACGGGGTAGAAACGTGGGAGACACAGAGCGCTCGAGTGCTCCTGAAGCCGCCGAGTGACACAATGTAGTAGAATAATAAGACAAAAATGAATGCAAAAATGATCCTTCCTCGATGTATTTTACGCGACACCATTGATACAAGAAAGAAGAACATTCATGATTTACGTTGCTAACTGACCTGACCAGGCCAGCCAGTCGTAATTGCGTACTCCGTACTATTATTGGCTAGGACAATCCATGGCTGATGGCCGAAAATGCGAGCAACCCAATTGAGCTACTGCTCATCAATTTCATGATTTCATGATTTCAGCTCAGATATCAATCAGCATATGCTTACGCGCTGCGTAATGCACACCAAGGGTGCCGTTCCTCTTCAAACCATAATTAAATGGTCTGAACACCAGGATGACCGGTGAATAAAATTTAAATATGTAACTAAATCATCCTTCAGCCAGAATAATATCAATATCCATGGAATCCATGATGGAGGTCTTCAGTTTTGTTTGTTGAAGAGCATGGGGCCACTTTTTACACTACATTAGTTACCTGCACACTGGCCTGAGAGACATCGCACTACTATCATTATTAAAACAGTTGAAGATAGCGAACAAACACCCATGATCTGAAGGATGCTGACTAGTTATTAGTCAGTGGCAAATTTATGTTATAGTTATATCTTGCATCATCCAACAATATCCAAAAAAAAAAAAAAAAAAAAAAAAAAAAAAAAAAAAAAGGATCCTGTAGGACGGTGGGGCAAAAGAGCTCGATCACCACCAGCTTTATAGACAGATCCTCTCTCACTCGACAAAATTCCCTCTCTTGAAAACATACCAACTGACCAAACCTTCATTTCCAGCTGGCGAGGTCTAATTCCTCATATCTTTCTCATCATCCCCC
>NW_025544776.1:6488538-6489488 GCF_000003525.1 Blastomyces dermatitidis ER-3 | reverse complement strand
AAAACCATTTTTTGAATGTTGAATGTATGAACGAGGTTCAACTCAAGAAATACATGCGAATTAAATTTTTCTTTTCCCACTTCCAAGGCAGTGAGTGCTGACTGATAGTATAACTAATAAGAATCTCAAGTTCCAGCCAGACTTACAAACCCGCCCCAAAAGAAGGAAAAAGTTAAGAGAGAAGGAAGAAAAACAGCTGCTGTCCCCTCAAAACCAAAAATATAAATTTGAATCATCACTCTATAAAGAATGAAGCTGATACCGGGAGAAAAAATTAAGGAAAAGAAGAAGGAACCTTACTTTTTAGAAAATCTAGAGGGAAAAGGGAAAAAAGAAAAGGATCTTGAAAATTGGTAACTAAATGATTGAAGAGACCGGAAGGGAGGGAGGGAGGGATAAAAATAAAAAGATAAACTATTTCATGAGCTCTTTTTGATATCTCATAATCTTTTTCTTTTTTGTATAAGGATGGATAAGTTACCCGCCCATGACATGACACAACACACACACAGAGCCAGCCTTCTTCCCTCAATCAAATGCGACAAGGATATGCCACCAAAAAGCAACAAGCAAACAAAACTCACATGCACAGGAAAATATGGCATCCTGCCTTGCTTTTGTGCTGCTGCTGTTTAAAAGATCCCCTTCCCGGTCTCTCATAGCTAAATATTCCATCCAGTCCGTCCACACTTTTTTATTTTTCATCCCCGCGTATCGGTTCTTCGTCTCACTCTCTTTTCCTCCTTCCTCCGCTCCTTTATCATGACCACCATCAACCAACACCACGGTCGCCAAAACGAAGGCATAAAGGTCGAATATATCGTTATTTTCCTCCTTTTTTTAAATTTTAATTTTAATTTTAATTTTCCATTGTTTTTTAAGTGAGTCCAAATAAGGGAAAAAAAAAAGAAAAAAAAGAAAAAAAAAAGAAAAAAGAAAAATATTAGGAT